>NW_007727078.1:46629-198353 GCF_000696425.1 Galeopterus variegatus | reverse complement strand
CCCCCCCCCACGCTGGGGGCATCCCGGGGGCAGGGGGACACCATGGATCAGAGCCACTCATCCTTTATACTGAAGTCTGATAACCCAGGACACTTGGGCACACATGTGTAATTACATTAGACAACCAAGGAATGCCTGCGTGCACATGCATATTTATATCAAGTGCTCAGCAAGATTCTGAAGCCCTCATGGGATCCTGCCCATTTATCTTTACTTTCCCTACATGGTCCCAGAGAGGAAAGAAGCAATCCTGGCTTTGCAGCCTCCTGTCACCAAGAGGCAACTTGGGCCTTTTGGGAAATGGCAGGTTTTTGTAGGATTTGCATCTCAGGATTTGGCCTAATAGCAAAACCATTATATGAAGCCCTTAAAGGCCCAGATCATGAACTTCTGGAATGGAAGAGGGAACATGCCTTCCCAACCCTGAAGGATAAATTGAGTACAGCCCTGGCTCCCAAATAGAGAAAAGCCCCTTTAGTCTGTTTGTGGCAGCAAAGCAAGGAATTGCCCTAGGGGTCCTCACCAAAAAGCTGGGAAACATTCCTAGACCAGTGGCTTATTTTTCTAAGCAATTGGACACAGTGGCATCCAGCTGGCCTGGTTGTTTAAGAGCAGTAGCAGCCACCACCATCCAGGTAGAAGAGGCCACAAAATTAACCATGGGGCAGACCTTAGAGGTGTTAACACTCCATCAGGTGTTAGGGGTCTATAGGGAAAATATAGGAAAATGGTCAGAGCCCCTCAGATGTTCAGAATCTTGCCAAGTATTTGATGTAAGTATGCACGTGTGCCCAGGTGTTCCTCGGCTGTTGACTAATATAATTGTGCATGGGCACCCAGGTGTCCTGGGTTATGGACTTAAGTACAAAGGATGAGTGGCTCGGATCCACGGTGCCCCCCACGACCCTGGGAAGCCCCCAGGGTCGGGGGGGGGCTCTCAGGGAGGCTGTTACTGCTGCTAGTGGTGGCCACTGCCACCGGACCTGTAAGTTGTCGGACCTGTAAGCTGCTGCTGCCGTTACTGAGGACTGAGCTCATGTCATCTGCCAGAGGCTCCCAGGATCTTTCCCAGTTACCTTAGCATGGACCTGTGTGTGAGGGGTCTGGTGACCTAGCCTGGCATGTCGGGGGTCTGGTGACCCAGCCTGGCATGTCAGGGGTCTGGTGTCCCAGACAATGAGTTTGAAGGGTCTGAACCCTAGCCCTGACAAAACAAATGGAAACCTAGTATAACTAAAACAATGAAATGTTTTGGTTTTAGTAATGATTTGCCTAACTTGACAAGTGGCGTATCGGCAGGATTCTGAGCAGGTAAAAGAGCTCGGCAATTGCTGTAGTCATGGCAGGATTCTGGGCAGGTAAAAGAGCCCGGCAATTGGTGTCATGAGTAGGATGCCAGGCAGGCAAAGAAGCAGAAAGCCTCTTGGGAGGGAGAGGAAATGTGGCTATTCTTGGGTATGTGGTGCCCAGTGGCCACTTTCCTGATGAATGAGGTCTGTCTGTTTACTGTCCTGTGAGCCAATATGGACCAGAAACCCCATGAAGCAGCAGTTTTGAGACTTGCAGCAGAAAGCAGACAGGTTGGAAGTGCGAGTATGTCTGCCCTGTTTGGGTTTCGGATTTGTCTGGGGTCTGTTTTCTCTTTCCTGGTCTATTCTTCCCTTTTGGAATGGAAATGTGTACCCAATGTCTGTCCCACTATATCTTGGAAGAAGATAAACTTGTTTTTGACTTTTTACAGGTTCACAGCTAAAAGGAGTTTTGCCTTTAGTCTCAGATGAGACTTTGGACTTTTCAGTTGGTGCTGGAATAAGCTAAAGGCTGTTGGGATGGAATACAGAATATGTGAATGCAAGCGTCATTTATCCTTTCTAAGAGAACACTGTGGAAGATCCTGAATGAGTAGGTTGTATGGTGAAGGCCCCTGAAGGGGTGGATTGTAGGGAAAAATATAAGAAAATGGTCAGGGCCCCTCAGATGTTCAGAATCTTGCCAAGCATTTGATATAAATATGCACGTGCACCCAGGTGTTCCTTGGCTATTTACTAATGTAATTGCATATGGGCACCCAGGTGTCCTGGGTTATGGACTTAAGTATAAAAGATGAGTAGCTCTGATCCACAGTACCCCCTACCCCCGGGATGCCCCTGGGGGGGGGGGGGCATAGGGAGGCTGCTACTGCTGCTGGTGGCTGTTGCTGCAAGCTGTTGCTGCCAAGGCCCCCAGGACCCTCTGGGATGCTGCCATCACGAGACCTGTAAGTTGCTGGACATTTAAGCTGCTGCTGCCATTACTGAGGACTGAGCTCATGTCGTCTGCGAGTGGTCCTGGGATCTTTCCCAGTTACCTTAGCATGGACCTGTGTGTGAAGAGTCTGGTGACCCAGCGTGGCATGTGAGGGGTCTGGTGACCCAGACAATGGGTTTGAAAGGTTTGAGCCCTAGCCCTGACAATACAAATGGAATCCTAGAATAACTAGAACAACGAAATGTTTTGGCTTTAGTTATGATTTGCCTAACTTGACAAATGGCATAGTCATGTAGCTTTATAGGGTCTTAGAAGCCAAAGGTCATCAATGGCTAATGGGTGGCAGATTACTAAAATATCAGGCCCTCCTTCTGGAGATGGCAGAAGTGACTCTTAAAGTTTGTCAGACTTCAAACCCAGCCACTTTAATACAGGAACCAGAGCCTGATGGCTTTCTCATTCATTCCTACATAGAAACCACAGAACAGATTTATTCTAGCAGGCCTGATTTAGAGGTTGATCTGCTGAACCCAGAAGCTGAATGGCATGCTGATGGAAGCAGCACCATGGAGAAAGGGAATCGCAAGGCAGAACATGCCGTGGTACACCAGTCAGAGGTCACAGAGGCAGAGGCCCTGCCTCCTAACACCTCAGCCTGGAAGGCAGAGTTAATTGCCTTAGCCTGAGCCCTATGTTTAGGCAAAGACCCCAGACTAAACATATACACAGATTCCAAATATGTCCTTCTGGTGCTTCACACTTCTGATGCTACATGGAAGGAGCAGGACTGTTAACTGCTACAAATTCCCCCATAAAACATCATGGCAAAACTTTACAATTTATTGAGGCAGTGCAGGACCCCAAAGAAATGGCAGTCATGCAGTGTGGGGGACATTGAAAGAGGGATTTGTCAAGCTAGGGCTCGCAGACCCCTCAAGCCCGTTGTACAGACTGGGTCACAAACCCCTTACTTGCAGGTCCACGAGCTAGGTAATAGGAAAAGATCCTGGGAACCACGAGTAAAAAATTAATAGGCTTTATTAAGAGTTAGGAGCAGCTGCCTTAATGGCCTCCTGGAGCATCCCTGAGAAGCACCATGTATCAGAGCCGTTAGTCCTTTATACTTAAGTCTATAACCCAGGACACCTGGGTGTCCATATGCAATTACATTAGATAATAACCAAGGAACACCTGGGTGCATGTGGATATTTACATCAAATGCTCAGAAAGATTCTGAACATCTAATGGGCCCTGACCATTTTCCTACATTTTCCCTACAGGGTTCAACTACCATACAGGGAAACACATTCACTGATAGGGCTGCAAAAGTAGCTGTGAGAGCCAAAGTAGAATTGCAGGCTGCCTTAATTCCAAGCCCCCAAGATTGGCAGATAACTCTACAATATAACTGGGAGGAAACAGAGTGGGCTATGACTTGAGACTACCACAGGGACAACTTGGGACGGTTAAGAAGAGACGATGAGCTTTTCCTATCCCAAAATATACAATGGAATGTAATTAAACACCTCCATTTTTAATTACTTCCATTTGGGTATGGGTCCTATGATTAAACTTGTATAGCAGGCATTTGTAGGTAAAGCACTTACCACAACTATGAAGGAAATAACTTGGGGATGTGAATTATGCACTCATAAAGACCCTGGGAACCATCTGTTTCTCCTTCCCTCTCAAAACCTCTCCAACATAGGGGGACATACCCAAGGGAGGACTGGCAATTGGATTTTACTCAGATGCCACCTGCTAAAGGAGTTATATACTTTCTGGTGTTTGTTCATACCTTTACAGGCTGGGTTGAGGCATTCCTGAGTAGAACCAAAAAGGCCATAGAGGTAGCTAAATATCTGCTCAAGGAGATAATAACCAGGTTTGGGCTTCCTAGATTCCTCCAGGATGATAATGTTCCTTCCTTCCTAGCAAAAGTCACACAAAAGGTGCAACTGCCCTAGGCATTTATCAGCTACACTCAACCTGGAGAACTCAATCATCAGGAAAGGTGGAAAAGGCAAATCACGTAATCAAGAGGACCTTAGCTAAGTTATGCCAGGAAACATCAGGGAAGTGGATAGGACTTTTGCCCATAGCTCTCTTGAGAACTCAAATGGCACCTAATATCCCCTTAGGAGTTAGTCTCTATGAAGTGACATGTGATACACCATTTCTAACACTGGAATTTCTTTTCAATGTAGTACATCAAATGGTTAGATATGTCATTAACCTAAATAAAGTTCAGTGAGCTCTCCAAGAATTTGGGAACACGGTTTTACCCTCCCCAGTTTCAGAACAATTAGACTCCCCTATTCGACCAGGTGACTAATTGTTACTTAAAACTTGAAAAGAGGGAACACCAGAAAGCCAATAGCAAATTAAATGTAAGGGTCCATACTGAGTGTTAATGTTTATTCTTAACTGCAGTGAAGCTACCGGGAATTACTAGTTGGGTCCACCTTTCTCCAGTAAAACCTGTCTCTTATGAGTCCTTACAGGAACCCTAGGAGGACAGAGGTAACTACCTATTTGTGTGAGCCTGTGGAAGGTTTTAAATACTTATTCAGAAGAGAAAAGTCCTATGGGATCGGCTTGCAACCAGATAAGTGATGTGGCAGATAATTTTAGGTCTGGTAGTTTTGATGGTGATACTATTGTATTGTCATTCTGCTATTTTGCCAAACCTCCTCCTTTTGGTAAAGATTTGTTCTGTCCATGCTGGGTCTAGAGACTCTTGTCATAATGATGAGAATGAAACCTAACCATCCTCTTTCTAACATTTACAATATGTCACGTAAAATGGGAAAACAATGCTATAGTCAATATGTCTGCCATTATAGCTAAATGGGAAAATCTCTCTGATTGCTGGATATGTCATTACAATCTTCATGTTTGGATGAACGTAATACGAGCATTCCCTTATAAGGGGATCTTAAACATTACATTTCTGGGTTGGGATCCTAGCCCATCAACTATCCAAGTCCCTCTAGACAACACTACACCTATGACATATGTGAACCGGATGCCTCTTCATGATATTACATCTATGAGGGTAAAACAAAGGTTGAGTTGCACCATTTTAGGTACAGCCTCCGCCTTTGTGGAAGTTCCATGGTCTGGACTGCCTCAGCAGTATGCCCTATGTCTCTCTCGGGTCCTTATACCCCAAATGACACCCCTGGTGCCCTGTGAACACCAATGGCAAGAGAATCCTAAAAATCAAAGTTAGGTGTAGTCTGTGGAAGGATATAACATGCTCGTAGGTCCCCAGAAAGTAGATTTTGACATCCCCAAGGCAGAGGTTAGTACAGACATGATTTCCCAACTGGGAGGGCTATTTTTAAAAAATTGTAGCACGTCTAATTTCCCTGGTTGGGTGTCATAAATTTATAGAGAATTTAACATGACTACTCCCAAATGGTCTGTGCTCCATCAGGACACATCTTCTTGTGCGCAGACCCCTCAAATTGGCCTCCAGATTCCGTATCCCCAACGGAGGGTTTTCTTCACTTCTTAAAGCAAGAGCCTACTCGTGTATAGACAACATAGTATTTACAGGACAATGTACACTGGGACACCTGACTCCTGATGGTGTATTTGTCTATAATAAGATCTTTGACAGGACAGGGAAAAAATGAGCTATAGGCCTAATATTAGCCATTATTGGAGTAGTTCTTAGATTAGCTGCTCCCCAGGGAAGATTTGCATATCATGAAGCCACCTTTGCAATTTGACTTACACTGCAGCTGAGTTATCCCAGATGACTGGGGATGCCATACAAAAACTACAAGCATCCCTAAACTCTCGAGCTTGCATTGTCCTAGGCAATCATCTTGCCCTGGATTATCTTCTAGTTGAACAAGGGAGAGTATGTGCTGTGTTAAGTAAAACTTGTTCATATATAAACACTTCGAGCCAAATAGAAGAAGATGTAAGGAGGATATATGAACAAGTTACCTTCTTACATAAGTTTTATAGTCCTAACTCTCAAAATATTTGGGAATCTATAAAGAATTACCTACCCTCAGTCACTTGTTTTTATCCTTGTTAGAATCATTAGCAGCTATTCTATTGCTTTTGATTTTTGTTCCTGTCTCTTTAACCTTCTTGTTAAATCAGTCTCTTCTAGACTTCAGCAATTTTGCGTGAAAATGATCACTTTTCATGGCTTTTCCCTTATTCTGATCTGACAGCCTGAAACTGAGCTGGGATCCCTAGATCAGGTATTGAGAAATTTCTATTCCCAGGAAGGCAGGGCCTACAGTCTCAATCAGCCTGAAGGAGCTACTTAAGACAGACCTTCGCCCTTCATATTCCCTTAAGATAAAGGGAAGATTAAGGAGGTGCTCACTTCTTATAGGTTTGAGTTTCAGGACACACCTCTGAGTTTCAAACCACCCCCCAAGGTCTTAGGCCCTTCTTCCAGGTCCTCCCATAGAGGACAGTCATTATTGCATGTATTTTACATACCAGCATGGGGAGATTGAGATCACAGGGGGCAGACGTAAGCAAATCCAGTGGCTGAGTATGCTCAGTAGAGAGGAGTTTATCTAGACTTGTGTAATCTTAATGGCGAAGCATGCAAGGTAGAATTTATCCTTTGAACAACCTTCCACTGGAGGCATGAGAGAGTTGAGAACCGGGTAAGAGGACAGGGTGGGTTGAGGCAGGTTATCCTGCCTTCCCATACTCTCTCCTCTGCTTTCACCATGAATAAAGATTCTGTGAGATTATGAAAGAAGATCAGATATTGTTCTCTCAGCCTTTTTATTTGTATAGATTAAGCTTTTAATCAGATTACTTGTACAATTTTTATTTTGGGATTAATTTACTTATAATGCCACTGATACAGGAATTCCAAAATTGTTTGCTGACCAAAATAGTATCTTCAGGTGTCTGTGGGTAATCCTGATTACTAGATTCTTAAAGTGGATTCAGTCCCTGGAGAGTAAGTTCTTAGATGGAAGATAGAAAAGTTAAGCTTAATATCATAGCATTAGTTAGCTAGAAAGTGTGCTTCCACTTTTGGACTCTGGACAAAGACAGGCACACACAAAGGGAAAAGAAGGTGTTGATCTAGATTTGTTTGCCTAAGATCTTCTCAATTGAGTTCTAGACACTTTCTGTTTAAACCTGACTTAGTTCTGATTAATAACTTCCAACACATACATACACACACACACACACACACACACACACACACACACATGCGCGTGCGTGCACACATGGCTAGATTCAATTGATACACAATTTATCAGCTGATTTGTAAAGTGGAAAGATGCTGTGTGTACCACATATGAGGGTATTGCAAGAAGTTCATGGAAAGATTCATATCATCTTTTAATTCTATTTTCTCACAAACTTTTTGAAGTATCCTCATATGTAGCCACATTTCTGGATATTAACATTCCATGTTGTGCCTGAAAAAGCCCTCAGTTTGACTGGAGTAGGTTGCTATAAACAGCAAATATGTTTAATGAGGGGAAGTCACATTGCAGTCTCTCAGTATGCTAGGATTAAATTTTATTCATTATATGAAATTGACACTTTTGAATATCATTCGCAAATGCAATGAAATCTCATAGAACCACTGCTTGTTTTATATATATATATCATGGCCAAAGAAGGAGAGATGAAGGAATTTTAAGATAGATAATTAATCTTCTGGGGGTAATCTAGATATCAGCAAAGCATTAATATAAATTTCTTTTAGTTTTCTTTTTTTTCCAGTAAAATTAAAAGGTTGGTTAACTGTCCCCCTAGTCCCCTTTGGGTTCTCTGTCAGCAGATGCTAACTGAGGTAAGATGGAGACTTCTGAGAGCACTGAGCTTTGAAAAATGTCACGTATGCAACCACACTAATTAAGTTAAAAAAATTAGTTTTTAGAGAATTGAACTATAAAATGATTTTCATTTAAAAAAACTTTTCCATGTGAGGTGAAAATTTAAAATATTGCACATGTTGTGGCACATAAGATTAATGTTATTTTTAATTGATGGTGTTAACCTTGATTTCCTGGTTAAGGAGGTGTCAGCCAGTTTTCTCCACTGTACAGTTACTATTTTTCCTTTCTATACTTTTTTTATTAGAAAGGAGTCACTAAGTCCACCCTACACCCTCAGGTAAGAAAATTAAGCTTTATCTCCTGAGAGAGCAGTAAAGAATGGGTGGTCATATGTTAAAGCCACTGCAATAATTAACAAATAATTTGGTGGAGATACTTTGAAGCATGAACATTTACTTTTGATATCCTTATTAAATATAATTTGTATTGAAATACACTTTTAAAAGTCCTAAATAATAACTGTAATTTAAAAATATTTTATAGAGTATAATCATAGCTAACACAGAGTGCTTACTCTGCTTCAGGCACTGTTCTAAGTGTTCTACCTTTATTGTAACGTTGAGGTAAGTATTTATTATCTTATATATTTGCAGATGAAAAAACGAAGGAACAGAGAAGTTATGTAATGTACCAATTCTTGTATGAGCAGGAAGCTAGAGAGCTGGGATTCAAAGGTAGGAAGTGTTAGTCTGGGACAGAGCCTTACCCTCTTAAACATTATGTTACCTTGCCTCTATATAAGGTAGATAGATAAGTAGAGAGATGGATCAAGGTATATTAAAATATGTTAGAGAATGTGTGTATAACACTGAGGGATAAGGCTTGAGACTCAGGATAAAAGTAAAATGAATTGTAAAACTTTTCTGCTAAGACTCAGTGAAATTAAAATTAAATTGGGCACATCTAAAAGGTTTAATAAATTAACTTTAAGGACAATGCAAATTTTATTCTTCTGCAATTGGTGTCTGGAATATATTACAAACTGCAACACATCAATAAGAAAAAGGCAGACAATCCAATAGAAGAATGAACAAGGATGTGAGTAGGTGATTCACAGAAACAATAGATGCTTAGTTCTGTTACTTTCAAAGAAAATCAAATTTAAACCACAATAAGATAGTATTTCATATCCATTAATGATTGACAATTGATAAATCTGGTAACACTGAGTTTTGGTGAGGAGATGGAAAAATGGGAACTAAGACATGGCTGGAGGTCACGTAAGTGCATGTAACCACCATGGAAAACTGTCTGGCAATTCCTCATTGAAGTTGAAGATATGCACATCTTACCTCAGCATTATCCCTCTAAGTGTCCAGCCTACAGAAATCCTCAACCATGCGCTGTACATATGAAGTACAATGCGCTGTACATTCACTTATAAGAATGCTCATGAAGCTCTGTTGGTAGTAGCAAAAATGTGGAAACAACTACTATCCCTCAGTAGTAAAATTGAAGAACAATGCAATGAAACAGAATTAAAATGAAGCAACTTGATCTAATTGGATCAACATTGGTAAGTCTTTAAAACATACATTGGAATAAAAAAATACACAAAATACTACATTCACTACAATGCCATTCATGTAGATGTTAAAGCACCAAATATTTATAAAAGCATGCATATAGTGTAAACGTTAGGAGCATTAATGAGAGGACATTATCATTGTAGGATTTGGGCAATGAAAGGAGGCAAAGATTGGCAGATGGGACTTTAGTATCTGTATGATTTTTTTAAATTAAAAAAGACTCGAAGCAAATATAACAAAGTGTTAATATGGCTTAATCTCAGGGATGGGTAGAAAGGTAATTGTAATATGTACTACATTTTTACTTTGAGATTTTATAACTGAATGTTAAAAAGAGTTAATAAGTTTGTAGAATTTTTTTCTCTTACTAGGGAAAAATAAGGGAATTTAAGTATTTCCTCCATCAAAAATTTCTTTGAACTTTCTTTGCCAAGCTTCCTTCTTCCTTGTTATGGGGATTAGCAACCCCAAACTATTTACTTCTGTGGTTTCATTCTGAAAAAAATTTTCTTGGCTGGTTTACATAAAGCCTACATTAATCTAGATTCTGAGCTGGAGGTTCTAAAAGAAAGTTATTTTTCTCTGGCAGAGCTGAAGGGAAAAGCCAGAACATTTTGATGTTGACACAGTTTCTGGTGAAATGCCACAAAGGTCACTGAGTCTGTGATCCTTCCTGTTGTTTACAATATGGGTCTTGAAACTATCCCAGTTGCACTTATCACTTGGTGCAGGGACATTTGGAGCACAGTAGAAACATTGTGAGAACATGCATGTTGCTGTCCCTGGATTACAACTTAATGCACTGCTTTTTCTTGTTTTCAAAGTTGTGCTCAGACTTTAACTTCAAGTGGCCATCTCAATGATTACAAGCCAAAGGAAGTCATCACTTGTTACTGCTGGTGGTACATTACATGTTACTTATTTTAGGCTTATGTGATAAATTTATATTTTATAAAATGGATATTTTCTTAAAGATATAAATGTGTCAAAATGTGCACTTCTGGGTGGAGAAGTGTAGACTTTTTCTCCATATATAAAGGTGATGAATCCTATGTCCTGTATTATGTTTCATATCTTTACTGGTATTGAATAAAGGCTCATCACCACTTATCATGACAGTTTTATTAAACAAATATTAAAATGTATGATTTTGAGGATGTAAAAAAATGATGTCTAACCTGTTTTATTTGAAATACTTGTAATCCAGAGAAATGCTTCCTGAAGATTATTATTCAATATGTAAAAAATGTATATTTGATGTTTTATATAAAGTCTCTTAGTCAATTTTAAGTTAACTAATTTAGTAAATCATTGTAAAATAAAAGATTTTAAATAGCATGGTGTTTTAAATCACTAGAGGAAAATTAAAAGTATACTATTTTTGTCTTTTAGATATATTTAATTTTAAGTAAAAAATGCATGTTGATCCAAAACAAAACCTTTGCTTCTGAATAATAAGAATAAGGAAAAAAAAGTCATAAATAATTAACATGTTTTAAATTTATAAAATTTTGTTTTAATAATGATGCATAGTCAGTCACTAAGTATGTTTTAAAATGTCTTCATATTTTTTGCTTCATGCTTATAAATTATGTCATTTATCTTCAAAAAATGACAAATTCAAGACTATTTTAAAATTATTTTATTCAAATTATGTTTTTCAAGGGAGAGGGCTCTGTTAGTCATCTTTGAAATTATTCATGCCATTTGCTAAACCTTACTTGCTGGAATGAAAATTTCAGTTGGTCTTGATGTCATCTGGGCTTTAGAAATGACATGATAAAGCAAAATGGTAGAAACTGTCCCACATTTTATGGATCACTGAGTGAATGAATCAACCTAGGATGCTGTAGCACTGCCTGCAGGGGCCTGTGTCGATGAATCTGCTGAAATTCCAATCTGAGCAACAGATGAAATCTGGACAATATTTATGACTCTGAAAGAGTGTTGGGTTCCCTTTCCAGACTTTAAGACCTGAAATTTTGAAGAGAAGATGACACTTTGTTTCTGATTTGTGACAAATCGTAGGAGTTGACATACCAGCATTCTATTTGAATAAGGATATGAAAAAGCAGATCCAAAATATCATAAATACAGTGAAAATACATTCTTTTAATTTGTAATGTTTGATGAGTTTTGACAAAGATGTCAACCCATGTAGCTACCACCACAGCCAAGATATGGAATATTTACATCATCCCCCTAAAGTTCCCTCTTGTCCCTTTTTAGTCAATCACTTTGTCCCGCACCAGTCCCAGATAACTGCTGACCTAATTTTGATCAGTAAAATTTTATAGAAATAATAATTCATTATGTACTTTTCTGTCTGACTGCTTCCACTCAGCATAATGTTTGTAGAATTCATTCATGTTTATGCAGTAGCTCATTCCTTTTAGTTGCTGAGTATATTTCATGCTACAGGACTGGACCACAACCTCTTGTACTTTTACTGTTTTTAGTTTTTGTTATCTTGAATAAATATGCTGTAAACATTCATGTACAATACTTTTTGAAAACATATAATTTCATTTCTCTTGGATAAATATGTAGGAATGCAATTACTGGCCCCCCCAAAACTCATGTCCTTTTCACATACAAATATATTCATTTTGTCCCCAAAGTCATAACTTGTTTCAACTCAAAGTCCAAAGTTTCAATGTCTGTACCATCTATGAAATCCAAACAAGTTATCTACTTCCAAGATACAATGGTGGGACAAACATAGGATAAATATACCTGTTCAAAAAGGGAGAAATAGGCTAAAAGAAAGGGTCCTAAACAAGTCTGAGACCCATCAGAGCAGGCGTTAAATCTTGAAGCTGGTGAATCATATACCTTGACTCCATGTTGCATGTCCCCTGCATGCTAGTGTGGGGCTGGGCCCCCAAGTCCTCAGGCAGTTCTGCTCCTATGGCTTTCCCGGTCTGAGGCCATGCTTCAGCTCTTGAAGACTAGTGTTGCATGCTGGTAGCTCTATGGGTCTAAGGTCTCCATGGTGGTCCCACTCTCATGGCTCCACTAGGCATGGCGCTGATGGAGTTTCTGAGCTGCAACTCTGACTCCATTTTTCCACTCGGCATTGCTTTAAAGAAGGCTGTCTGCAGTGACTCTAACTCTGTGACAGAGCTCTTCCTGGGCTCCCAGACTTAACCATACATCCTTTGAAATTGGGGTGAAGGCTTCCAAGCTTTCACAGCTCTGAAATTCTCTGAGTCTGCATACTTGACACAATGTGGATGCAACCAAGGTTTCCAGCTTGTATCTTTCAAAGCTGTGGGTCCAGCCAAGCCTTGGGCCAATTTAGCCAAGGCTGGAGCAGCAGGCATGTGGGAAGCAGCACCCTGCGGTGGTCCTGGGCAGTGAGCCCATGGAGGGCAGCTCAGGCTTGTTCCCCAAGAACATTTTGTCTTCCTAGTTCTTTGGGCCTGTAGTGGAAGACACAGCCTCCAAGATCTCTGGAATGGCTTCAAGGCTTCAAGGTCTTTTCTCGCTTCTCTTGATAATCTTTTTCTTATTTTTTTCTTTTGATAATCCTTTTCTTCTGCACTAATCTCCTTAGCCAATTGTCATACACCATCGAATTGTTCTCCTGAAAATGCTCTCTGCTTCTCTGCCACATGGACAGGCTGCACATTTTCCAAATATTTACACTCTGCTTTATTTTATTATCTGGCTTTATGTCATGCCTTTGCTGCCATAACTCAGCATAGGCTATTACATGTAGCCACATAGCTTCCTTAATGCTTTGCTGCTTAGAAATTTTTCACCATATACTCTGGTTCACAACTCTTAAGTTCCAACTTCCACAAAGTCCTAGGGCACGGACACAATGCAGCTAAATTCCTTGCCAGTTCATAGCAAGTATTATCTTTGCCCCAGTCTCTAATAAACTCCTTATTTCTATTTGAGACCTCCATAGAATGATCTTTACAGTCCATGTTTCCATAAGCATTCTGGTCACCACCATTTAACCAGTCTCTAAAACTTTCTCTGGTTTTCTTGTCTTCTAAACTTTTACCAGAATCTAGGATTTTTCTAGCCTGTTCCTCCAAATTCCTCCAGCCTCTCCTCAACACCTAATTCCAAAGCCACTTCCACAGTTTCAAGTATTTGTTATAAGCAACACCTCACTACTGGTACCAATTTTCCATATTAGTCCTTTTCTGTTGCCTATAGCACAATATACAGAACTAGGTACTTTATGAAGAAAACAAATTTATTGCTCTCAGTTTCTGAGGCTGGGAAGTCCAAAGTCCAGGGAACACATCTGGTGAGAGCCTTCATGATGGCAACAGTGACTCAGGGGTCTCATAATGCATAATGGTGGAAGCAGAGAGAGGGAAAGACTCTTCATGCTCCCCCTTTACAGCCCTAAGAACCATGAACTTGACTACCATTTTTAATCCATTCACTAGGGCATGGCCCTACAACCCAGTCACCTTTTCAAGGCCCTACCTTTCAATTACCCTAATAGGATTTCCCACCCGCAGCAGTTACAGTGAGGTTTAAGTTTTGGGCAAACATTCAACCCAAGATATGGGTCAAATAATTGTATGGTTAATTTCATAAGAAATTGACAAACTGTTTTCCAAAGTGGTTATACCATTTATAGTCACTCTGGTGATGTATGAGAGTTCCAGTTGTTCTACATTTTCTTCAGTACTTCGTATTATCAATATTTAAAATTTTAGCTATTGTCTTATGGTATCTCACTATAGTTTTAATTTGCAATTTCCTTATGACTAATGATGTTGAGTATATTTTCATGTGCTTATTGGCCATTTATGTACTTCTTCAATGAAATGACTGCTTGAAACTTGTCACCATTTTTTACTGAATGGGTTGTCTTATTATAGAGTTGTAGGAGTTCTTATGTATTTTCATTATGAATATTAGACATATGTATCACACATGTTTTCTTCCAGTCTGTGACTTGACTTTTTATTTCCATTACAATATTGTTTGAAAAGTAGCAGATTTTAATTTTGATGAAGTCCAATTTACTAATTTTTTCACTTATGATTAGTGCTTTTACTATCGTGTATAAAAACCTTTACTTACCCTAAGGTCACAAAAATTTTCCTTTGTATTTTATTCTATAAATTTGATCATTTTACTTTTATGTTTGGGTATATGATACATTTTAAGTTAATTTTATGTTTGGTAGGAAGCAAAGATCAAGGTTTTTTTTTATTTTATGAGGATATCCAGTTATGACAGCACCATTTATTGAAAAGACTATCTTTCCCCATGGTACTATCTTGAAACTTTTGTAAAAAATCAGTTGGCCATATTTGTGTGTTCTAAGTTATTAGTAAGAACTTAGTCCCTGGAATTAGACTCTCTGAGTTTAAATTCTGTCCCAACCACTTACAGGGTGGTGATCTTGAGCAATGTATTTAACTACTTGTAAGCCCTAGCTTACTCATCCTATTCCAGGCAGAAATAAAGGAAACAGCTAATGTCAAAAGGCCCTTGGTAATGTGACTCACCTAAGGTCACTGATGTAGGTTAGTGGCAGAGCTGAGATTTGAGCCCAAATCATTTTACCTTCTGTTTATAACACATTGGACACTAGTACACTGACTTTATTTAAAAGCCAGGAAAATGCTCATAATTTATCAAGTTGACTTTTTATATGTTTACACGTGGGAGAAAATAAGAAGCTTACAAGCTATTTACAGTTTTGTGAGAATAAAATCCTACCCTTTGTAATTCCTATAAAAGAACTTCAAGCCAGTAATATTTACTCAGGATTCCCAGAATAGAGTTATCTTTTATTTTTCAATATTTATTCCATATCTCTCTTATTTTGGGGTATTATAATTATCTACTAGGTTAAGATAATGTTCTCAAAGTAAATTCAGATATGCAAGTATTCAGAAAAAATAAAGAAAATTAATTAATAATTGGTGCTGAGAAGCTATTGTTATTTTAGCAGTAATATAACTTTTAAATTCTGTCCATGTCTAGCTCTGGGATTCTTTTCTTTCTTTTTTTTTAAATCTTTTTTTTATTGGTTATGAATATTCATGAGACACAAAGCTGGTTGTCACCTTTTGTACCCATGATTTGAGGGCCAGATTCATACTGGCAGCATACCCATTACCACAAATTGCATTTGTACCGAATGTACCCCACCCAATTATCCCCAATCTGCCTCTCTGTTCCCCTTTCCCCCCACTCCACTTTGTAGCCCAAGGAATGTTCTCTCCCTCTGCAAGTCCAATGCACTACAGTGGTCTTTCTTTCCTTCATTTTTTCTCTCTTAGCTCCCACATATGAGTGAGTACATGCAGTATTTATCCCTCTGGCCTTTGCTTATTTCACTCAACATAAGTTTCCCCAGGCTCATCCATGTTGTTGCAAATGGGAGTATTTCAATCTTTTTTATGGCAGAGTAGTATTCCATGGTGTATATATATCACAGTTTCCTTATCCAATCATCCATCAGTGGACATTTAGGTTGGTTCCACATCTTGGCTATTGTAAACAGAGCTGCAATGAACATGGGAGTGCAGGTATCCCTTCTACAGGATGATTTCCATTCCTCTGGGTATATACTGAGAAGAGGGATTGCTGGATTGTATGGAAGATCTATCCGCGGGTGTTCGAGAAACCTCCATACTGTTTGTGATAGTGGTTGTACTAATTTACAGTCCCACCAACTGTGCAGTAGTGTTCCCTTCTCACCACACCCTCACTAGCATTTGTCGTTCACCATCTTTTTGATTACAGCAAGTCTACAGCAAGTGAGATGGTATCTCAATGTAGTTTTAATTTGCATTTCCCTGATGACTAGTGATGTTGAGCATTTTTTCATGTACCTGTTGGCCATTTGTATGTCTTCCTTTGAAAAATGTCTATTCAGCTACTTAGCCCATTTTTTAATTGGGTTATTTGTTTTTTTACTGTGTAATTGCTTGAGTTCCTTGTACATTGTGGATATCAATCTCTTGTTGGATGCATAGTCAGCATAAATTTTCTCCCACTCTGTAGGTTGTCATTTCACTCTGTTGATTGTTTCCTTTGCTTTGGAGAAGCCTTTTAGTTTGATATAGTACCATTTGTTTATTTTTTCTTTTACTGCTTTTGCTTTTGGGCTCATGGTCCATAAAGTCTGTGCCCAGATCTATTTGCTGAAGTGTTTCACCTATATTTTCCCTTAGTAATGTTACAGTTTCAGGTCTCATACTTAAGTCTTCAATCCATTTTGAGTTGGATTTAGTGTATGGTGAGGGATGCATATCTAGTTTCATTCTTCTGCATATGGATATCCAGTTTTCCCAGCACCACTTGCTGAAGAGGCAATCTTTTCCCCAATGTAGATTTTTGTTTCTTTTGTCCAATATCAGATGGCTATATGCCTGAGGGTTGATTTCTGGGTTCTCAATTCTACTCCACTGGTCTGAATGTCTATTTTTATACCAGTACCATGCTATTTTAGTTACAATAGCTTTGTAATATAATTTGAAGTCAGGTAGTGTTATGCCTCCAGCTTTATTTTATTTAATTTTTTTTTTGCTCAGGATTGTTTTGGCTATTTGAGGTCTTTTTTTGTTCCATATGAAGGGTAAGAATGTTTTTTCCATTTCTGTGAAGAATGTCATTCGTATTTTGATGGGGATTTCATTGAATCTATAGATTGCTTTGGGTAATATAGACATTTTCACAATGTTAATTCTTTCAATCCAAGAGCATGGAATATCTTTCCATCTTTTTGTGTCTTCTTTAATTTCTCTCAGAAGTGGTTTGTAGTTCTCATTGCAGAGGTCTTTCACCTCCTTGGTTAAATTGATCACTGGGTATTTTATTTTTTTCATGACAATTGTAGATGGGCTTACTTTCTTTACTTCTCTTTCTGTTAGTTCATTATTTGAGTATGTAAATGCAACTACTGTGGGGACATTTATTTTGTATCCTGCAACATTACTGAAGTTATTAACCAGCTCTAGGAGAGTTTTGATAGAGTTTTTAGGTTTTTCTATATATAGTATCATGCCATCTGCTAATAGAGAAAGTTTGAGTTCATCTTTTCCAATCTGGATTTTCTTTATTTTATTCTCTTGCCTGATAGCTGTGGCTAGTACCTCCAGTACTATGTTAAATAGAAGTGGTGAGAGTGGGAATCCTTGTCTTGTTCCTGTTCTTAAGGGAAAGGCCCTCAGTTTGTCTGCATTCAGAATGATACTTGTGGTGGGCTTGTCATAAATGGCTTTTATTGTGTTGAGATATTTTCCTTCTATACCTAATTAGTTGAGAGTCTTTATCATGAAGAGATGTTGAATTTTGTCAAATGCTTTTTCAGCATCTATTGAGATAATCATATGGTCTTTGTCCTTGAGTTTGCTGATATAATGTATCACATTTATTGACTTTCGTATGTTCAACCTTCCTTGCATCCCTGGGATAAATCCAACTTGATCATAGTGTGTAGTTTTTTCATATGTTGCTATATTCTGATTGCTAATATTTTGTTGAGGGTTTTTGCATCTAGGCTCATCAAGAATATTGGCCCATAATTTTCATTTTTGTTGTGTCTTTATCTGGTTTTGGTATCTGGTTTGGGTACCAGAGTTATGTTGGCCTCATAGAATGAGTTTTAGAGAGTAGTTTTTGTTTCAATTGTTTGGGGTAGTTTGAGGAGACTTGGTATTAACTCTTCTTTAGAAGTTTGATAGAATTCAGTTGTAAAGCCATCCTAACCCAGACTTTTCTTTGTAGGAAGACTGCTAATTACTGCTTCAATCTCATTGCTTGTTATTGTTCTGTTCAGTTTTTCTGTCTCTTCTTGGTTCAGTCTTGGTAGTTTCTGTGTATCTAGAAACTTATATATATCTTCCGGATTTTCATATTTGTTGTCATAAAGTTGTTTATAATAGTCTCTAATGATTCTTTGCATTTTGTTTGTACTTCTAGTATTTTTTCATTGTTGATGTTTGGTCATCTGGTAGAGGACTTGCTTCTTCTGTTACTCTGGGGTTGGCTATGGGGATAAAGACTTCCTCCTCTATTTGCAGGCTCTACTGGTGTCTCTTCTTATATCAGTGTAGTCAAGTGAGTGACAGGTTGTCTGTAGAGTGACCCTGGCTGCTACTGTAGAGGTTAACTGTCCTTGTGGTGACAGAAAGTGTAGAGGTATATATATTACACCACCTTGGCTCCTGTTCTAGCTTTCTGTGGCTCCAGACTGAGCCTCTGGTGTTGTGCAGGTCTCAGCTCACCTCAGTGCGTGGTGGTCTATGTGCACTTCTCTTCCCCCTGGGGCCTTAGACTGGACCCAGTGCTACAAGGGTTTGGTCTCGGCTCACCTCAGTGGCTGTTGCCTCTTTCTTTTTTTTAATGTAACTTTATTAATATTGTATTTTACATTCTAGGATGTTATTGTGGAGCAGTTGGGAGGGAGGGAGAGAGGTAAAGAGGAAGGAAATGGGATGGAAGATGGAAGAAGGAGGAGAGGTGGGATTGAGGCCTGTGACACACCCCTCATTTCCACAGGGGATACCAGGGGGCATCCATCGTGGCTTGGTCATTGCTGGGCTGGGTGCAGATGTCAGGGGGATGTAGCAAAAGCCCTCATCCCCCACCATCCCAGCTCAGGAACCCGGGGCCCTGCTTGCTGTGGCTTGGTGGTCATGGCTGGGCTGGCTGCATGTGTTGGGGTGATGTGGTTGAGGCCCTCGGCCACCCACCACCATGGGTTGGTAGTAGCTCTGGGATTCTGAGCTACTAAATCAAAGAAAAGAGGCTGGAGAATCACGAGTCTTGCAAAGAATTTTACACAAAAAAGAAACAGAATCCCTTTTCCACTAGGATTTATCTTTCATTCTGTAATTTTCACACATAGTATGGAATTTGAATATTATGAAGGACTTCCTTCATTGAAGTCAAAATGAAAAGTTGTCAAAATCCCCTGTGATAATAAATTTTATAAAACTTGTGACAAGAGTGTGTATAGTGCGGAAAAAAAATTGTGCTCTAAGCAAAGTTGGTTTAGCAAGGTATGTAAGAGGCCACAGAATAAAATATGTTTCATTTGAAATACCTACTTCTTTTCTTTGAAATAGGCAAATCCAAAAATTTAAACATAAATCCAACTCATTTTGAAAACTTCCCTCTTTCAAAGAATTTTGAAAATTTCCTCCCTTAACAGAACAAAACTCAGAACCTCTGTGGCTAGACCAGAGATTTAGGCATTAAATGTGAAGAGGTGGTTATCTAATTCCTTGTGTCTGACTCTGATCTCCCTGAGTTTTCCCTTTTTGGGTCCCTTTCACTGTGACCCCCACTGATATTGTCATGCTGGCTCTATCAGCTCTTGTAGGTACCTTTTGTTAGACCCACACATGGACAACCCCCTTGCCTTCAGTTTTTCTTAATATAATTGAGAAATAATGAGACATTTAAAGATATTACCAAATGAGAGAAGCCCAAGAGCTGCTGAGCCAGAGGGTCCTGAGCCACCCACATCAGAACAGGGAGGTGCCATCACAGGACTCCTAGCCCAGGCCAGTCCCCATTGTCCAGAGAGGTCTGAGCAGCTGACCCACGAGCCCTGAGGCAGCCATGACAAATTGGCAGTCCCTGTAGTATCTTAGCCAAACACTAAGGTCAAATGAGTGGACCATGAAATCCCCTGACTCAGTGACTAAACACCAAAGGAAAGATACCAGAAATATGAAAAATCAAGAAAGTACACCACCACCGAAGGAAAAGAATAACTCTCAAGCTCTAGATCCTATAGACTAGGAAGTCCTTGAAATGACTGACAAGGTACTTTGAGCAACAATTCTAAGGAAACTAAATGAGATACAAGAAAACTCAGATAACACAATGAAATGAGAAAAAGTATAAAGGACCTGAAAGAAGAAATGTACAGAGAAATCAATGCCCTGAAAAAGAATGTAGCAGAGCTTGAAGAGGTGAGGAATTCATTCAATGAAATAAAAAACACAACCAAGAGTTTAACCAGTGGGCTAGAAGAAGCAGAAGAGAGAATTTCTGAACTTGAAGATGGGCTGTTTGAAATAACACAGGCAGACAAAAAAAAAAAAAAAAAAAAAAAAAAAGAAAAAGAAAAGGAAAAAAGAGTTTTAAAAATTGAAGAAAATCTAAGAGAGATGACAGACAACCTTAAGCACTCAAATATGTGAATCATGGGTGTTCCAGGGGGGAGGAAAAAGGAAATCGCATTGAAAACATATTCAACAAAATAATGGCAGAAACCTTCCCTGGTATAGGGAAAGACACAGATCTTCAGATTCAGGAGGCTCAAAGATCTACAAACATATTCAACCCCAAAAAATCCCCTCCAAGACATGTTATAGTCAAATTGACAAAGCTTGAAGACAAAGAATCTTAAAATCTGCAAGAGAGAAGTGTCAAGTCAACTAAAAGGGAGCCCCAATCAGACTAACATCAGACTTTTCATTGGAAACCCTAAAAACCAGAAAAGAATGGGATGATATATTCAAAATACTAAAAGTCAAAAATTGCCAGCCAAAAATACTTTGCCCAGAAAGACTATCCTTCTGAAATGAAGGACAAATAGCATATCTCTCAGACAAACAAAAACTGCAGGGGTTCACTACCACATGACCAGCCTTACAAGAAATATCAACGGAGTACTGTGTTTGGTACCTGAAAAACAACTACCACTGCCATAAATAGTCAAGAAAGAACAAAATACACTAGTAATATAAAAATGCTAACAAGAAAGAGAAAAAAAAGTTTACCACCCCAAGAAAAACCAACAAACACAGAAGACAAACAATAAATCAGAAAGAAAGGAACAAAAGATACTTAAGACAGCCAAACAAAAATCAATAAAATGCTAGGAGTAAATCAATACCTTTCAATAACAACTCAATATAAAAGGATTAAATTCCCCACTGAAGAGACACAGACTGACTCACTGGATTAAAAAGGTGGACCCAACTATATGCTGCCTTCAAGAGACTCAACTTACCTGTAAAGACACAGACTAAGAGTGAAGGAATGCAAAAAGATATACCATGTAAATAAAAATGAAAAATGAGCTGGAGTAGCTATTCTTATATCAGATAAAATAGACTTTAAACCAAAAACCATAAAAGGAGATAAAGAAGGCCACTACATAATGATAAAAGGATCTATATACATCAAAAAGACATAACAATCATAAATATATACACGCCCAATGTCAAAGCAGCCAGATTTATAGAGCAAACACTATTAGACTCAAAGAATGAGATAGACACTAATACTATAATAGCAGGGGACCTGAACGCCCCACTCTCAATATTGGACAGATCATCAAGGCAAAGAATCAACAGAGAAACACAAGATCTAAACAACATTTTAGACCAATGGGACTTGGCAGGTATCTACAGAACATTCCATCCAACAACTACAGAATATTTGTTCTTCTCATAAGTACATGGATCATTCTCCAGGATAGATCACATGTTAGGTTACAAATCAAGTCTTGACAAATTAATTCAAAAAAATTGGATTTATTCCATGTAGTTTTTCAGATCACAATGGATTAAAATTAGAAATCAATAACAAACAAAATTCTGGAAGTTATACAAACACATGGAAATTAAACAGCATGCTACTTAATGACATATGGGTCCAAGAAAAAATTAAACAGGAAATCAAAAAATTTCTTGGAACTAATGAAAATAATGACACATTATACCAAAACCTGTGGAATACTGGTTTTGGTATGGGAGCATACCAGTACTAGGTACTAAAATCAGTACCAAGGGGGAAATTTATCACATTAAATGCTTACCTCAGAAGAATACAAAGATGGCAAGTAAACAACCTAATGCTTCACCTTAAAGAACTAGAAAAACAAGAACAATCCAAACCCAAAGTTATCAGATGGAAAGAAATAATTAAGATCATTGCAGAACTTAATGAAATAGAAACCCAAAAAAGTGATACAAAACATCAATGAAACAAAAAGTTGTTTTTTTGAAAAGATGAATAAAATTGACAAACCATTGGCAAGGCTAACTAAAAAAAAGAAGAGAGAAGACCTCCAAATAACAAAAATTAGAAATGAAAAGGTGATGTTACAACTGATACCTCAGAAATAGAAGGAATCATTAGAGACTACTATAAACAACTATATGCCAACAAATTTGAAAACCTGGAGGAAATGGATAAATTTTTGGACAAAAACAAATTACCAAAATTGAGCCAAGAAGATATAGAAAATCTGAAGAGACTAATAATGATAAAAGAGATTGAAGCTGTTACCAGAAGGCTCCCAACAAAGAAAAGCCCAGGACCTGATGGGTTCACTGCAGAATTCTATCAAACATTCAAAGAGTAATTGACACCAATTCTCTACAAACTGTTCCAAAAGATTGAAGCAGAGGCCATTCTCCCAAACTCATTCTATGAAGCAAACATCATCCTGATACCAAAACCAGGTAAAGATACAACCAAAATAGAAAACTACAGGCCAATATCCTTGATGAATATAGATGCAAAAATTCTAAGTAAAATACTAGCTAACAGAATACAGCAACACATATACAAAATTATACACCATGGTCAAGTGGGATTCACCCCAGGGATGCAAGGTTAGTTCAACATATGCAAACCAATAAATGTGATACACCAAACCAAAGATAAAGACCATATGATCATTTCTGTAGATGGTGAAAAAGCATTTGACAAAATTCAATATTCGTTCATGATAAAGACTCTCTACAACTTAGGTATAGATGGAAAGTATCTCAACACAATTAAAGCCATATATGATAAGCCCACAGCCAATATCATCCTGAATGGGGAAAAGCTGAAAGCTTAGACAAGGATGCACACTCTCACCAATCCTGTTCAACATAGTGTTTGAAGTACTAGCCAGAGCACTCAGAGAAGAGAAGGAAATAAAGGGCATCCAGATTGAAAAAGATGAAATCAGACTGTCCCTGTTTGCAGATGATATAAATCTGTATATTGAACAGCCTAAAGCCTCTACAAAAAAAATTTTTAGAGTTGATAATTGATTTCAGCAAAGTTGCAGGATACAACATCAACACACTAAAATCAGTAGCATTTCTATACTCCAACAGTGAACATGCAGAAAAAGAAATCAGAAAAGCTAGCCCATTTACAGTGTCTACCAAAAATGTAAAATACTTAGGAATAAAGATAACCAAGGATGTTAAAAATCTCTATGAAGAGAACTACAAACCACTGTTGAGAGAAATTAAAGAGGACATAAGAAGATGGAAAGATATATCCCATGGTCTTGGATTGGGAGAATTAACATTGTGAAAATGTCCATATCACCCAAAGTGGTCTACAGATTCAATGCAATCCTCATCAAAATTCCAATAACATTTTTCTTAGAAATGGAGAAAACTATCCAGACATTTATATGGAATAACAAAAGGCCACCCATAGCCAAAGCAATTCTGAGGGAAAAAAAAAAAAAAAAAAAAAAGCTGGAGGCATAAGACTACCTTACTTTAAACTATACTATAATAACCAAAACAGCATGGTACTAGCATAAAAAGAGACACGGATCAATGGAATAGAAGAGAGAACCCAGAAATCAACCCATACTCCTACAGCCATCTGATCTTTGACAAAGGCACCAAGTCTATGCACTGGGGAAGAGACTGCCTCTTCAGCAAATGGTGCTGGGAAAACTGGATATCCATATGTAGGAGAATGAAACTAGACCCGTACCACTCCCCATATACCAAAATCAACTCAAAATGGATTAAAGAATTGAAACAATAAAACTTGAAACAATAAAACTCCTTAAAGAAAACATAGAGGAAACACTCCAGGAAGTAGGAGTGGGTACAGACTTCTGAACAGGACCCCCAAAACACAGGCAACCAAAGGAAAAATAAACAAATGGGATTATATCAAACTAAAAAGCTTCTCCACAGCAAAAGAAACAATCAACAGAGTAAAAAGACAACCAACAGAGTAGGAGAAAATATTTGCAAAATATACATCTGACAAAGAATTAATATCCAGAATATACAAGGAACTCAAACAACTTTACAGCAAAAAACCAAATAATCTAATTAAAAAATGGGTACAGGAGCTGAATAGACATTTCTCAAAGGAAGATGTATAAATGGCCAACAGACCCATGAAAAAAATGCTCAACATCACTCAGCATTCAGGAAATGCAAATCAAAACTACTTTGAGATACCATTCCACTCCAGTTAGGAGGGCTAATATCTAAAAAACCAAGAATGATAAATGCTTGCGTGGTTGCGGAGAAAAAGGAACGCTCATACACTGTTGGTGTGACTGAAAAATGGCGCAGCTTTTATGGAAAATGGTATGGAGGTGTTACAGATAGATCTACCATACGACCCAGCTATCCCACTGCTGGATATATACCCAGAGGAATGGAAATCATCATGCCTAAGGGATACCTGGACTTCTATGTTTATTGAAGCTCTGTTTACAATAGCCAAGAGTGGAAGCCAGCCCTAATGTCCATCATCAGATGAGTGGATAAGGAAACTGGTATACCTACACAATGGAATACTACCCTGCTATAAAAATGAATGAAATACTACCATTTGCAACAACATGGATGGACTTAGAGAAAATCATGTTACGTGAAACAAGAAAGGCACAGAAAGAGAAATACCACATGTTCTCACTTATTTGTGGGAGCTAATAAATAAATAAATATATATACAAATGAATAAATGGTGGGGGGGATGGAAGAAGACACAACAATCACAACAATTCCTTGAACTTGTTCAGACAGGTGAACAGATATGATGTAGTTGGGGAGGGAGGGGAAAGAGGGAGGGGGAAAAGGGAAAAGGATAAAGGGACACAAAAATCAACTACAATGTATATTGAGAAGTTAAAATAAAAACAAATAAATAAAAATAATAAATAAATGAAATAAAAATATTACCAAATGACAAGCGAACATATACACTCTGGAAACAGTGTTGTAGAAACAGCTTAGCGTGCAAAGTCCTATACAACTTTGTAGACACCTTGCCTGAATCTCCTACTTCCTAAAATAAGGTCATCCCCTTGGCAAAGAGTATCACTTGTGATCTGACATGTAGGAGTTTCTTCTGAGGCATTTTGACCCTTTGACCTCACATTGTTAAAACCAAAAAGACAGTTTCTCAATTAGAAGTCCACAAAATTATCTCCAACACAGTTTGAGAAATGGATACAGTGGATACCAACAGAGATTGTAGCTTTATATAGGCACACCTCATATAGCAATTAACCTCCATATAACCACACATACAGGGCCAGCATAGTTATATTGTTAAAAATCCTAAATAATAGACAGCCATAATCATATAACAATCATTCTTTAAACTCCCTCTCTGTGCCAGGTAGTATACTAGCTACTTTACATGCTGAATTCTTTTGAAGGCAGGAACTACATGATATTTAAGGTATTAATTCTTATAAGGTCTTATTTTACCTACAAATGAGTTTCACTCACCTTTTATAACTCAAAGTTAAAATTTTTTATTGTGGGAGATATACATAACATAAAATTTAGCAATTTAGCCATTTTCACATGCATAGTTGAGTGGCATCAGTGCATTCACATTGTTGTGCAACTGTCACCACCATCCATGTCCAAAACTTTTTTATCCTCCCCAATTGAAGCTCTATACCCGTTAAACAATAACTGCACATTCTCTCAGCACTTGGCAATCACTGTTCCCCTTTCTGTTTCTGTAAATTTGACTGATCTGGATATCCAACATGAGTTGAATCATACAATATTTGTCCTTTTGTGACTGGCTTGTTTCATTTAGCATAATGTCTTCAAAGTTTATCCATGAGGAAGCATATGCCAGAATTTCCTTCCTTTTCACAGGTGAATAACATTCCATTGTAAGTATGTAACTGCATTGTGTTTATCCACTTATTTGCTGATGGATACGTGGGTTGCTTCTACTTTTTGACTAGTGTGAATGATGCTGCTATGAAGATGAATGCATGAAATTCAAAGTTTTAATAGTTTAAAAGCCACATCTGTTTGAACACTTGATTAGGAAATCTGGCAACAAACTGGAAGATTTTTTTTTTTTTTTTTGTGACCGGTAAGGCGACCGTAACCCTTGGCTTGGTGTCGTCCTCACCGCACTCAGCCAGTGAGTACACCTGCCATTCCTATATAGGATCCGAACCCGTGGCTGTGGCGCTACTAGCGCCGCTGTGCTCCCAGCGCCGCATTCTCCCGAGTGAGCCACGGGGCCGGCCCCAAACTGGAAGATTTTTAGTGATTTCTGCATTCCATTACAAAGGAAATGTAAGAACAGAAATCTCATTTACAGTTGACACTTAAGCCACTTCAATAGTTACAAATAAGGAGTAGCATTCTTGGCGAAAATACAAAAGGAATCTCTGGGAATATTTAAATTAAACTTTACTTATAATTTATTGTTTAATTAAAATATTTAAAAATTTTCATTTAAGTGAAAACACATTATATTAAAAATAAAGAGTGCAGAAGATCTTATAATAAAAACCTATCCCTTCTTATGATCAGTCCCTCAGAAGCAACCATTTTTAAATCTCTTAGCTATTTTGTTGTGGTAGATAATGGTATATCTCTAAATATTGTGTTTGAATCAAGTTTTTTTAAATTATTTATACGTATTAATTAAATTTCTATTAAACTTCTGGTATGATGGCTGATAATCTAGTCCTCTTATACTCATCTATCACATTCTGTTCTATGATCATTATTAAGTCATCTGGACTTGTTGATTATAAAATTTGTAAATCATTAACTGTATTTACTTATCCTATGAAAATATTGTTTACTGAAGATGGAAGTGCTATGTGAGTATGATGAGAATATTCGTTCTTATACAGATTTTGGTTTATCTTGGAGTTTTAATTTACTTTTCTTTTTCCATTTATAACTTGATTTATCCTCATTTTTTTTCTAATTCAAGTATTATATTTTCCCAAGGACCTTTGACCCAGGACCCTCAGTCTCCTACTCTAATATGGACAGGTAATTCTCTGGCCACTTTATTCCCTGGTTGAATTCATTATTTGCTGGGACATATGTCTTCCTTCAACTTTATTCATTTGTTTTGTTGAAACACATCTTCAAAGAAATGTCTAAAGAGGGTTGTAAGAGGTAAATTTTCCAAGCTTTCACATATCTGAAACTGTATTTTATCTTCTATCTTAGTACACAATCGATAGTTTGGCTGGATATAGAATTCTAGTTTAAAAATTATATTCCATGAACATTTCCTTTGTCTTCTAGCATTAAGAGTTGCATAAGGGAAAGATGGTCACAGTCTGATAATCATTCTTCATAGGTAATTTGATTTTTCCCTTAGGAAACTTTTAAGATTTAAACCTTATACTTCCTAAATTGCATAATGATGTACTCAGGGGTGTACGTGTGTGTGTGTGTGTACGTGTGTGTGTACGTGTGTGTGTGCGTGTGTGTGTGTGTGTGTGTGTGTGTGTGTGTGTGTTTGCTATTATCCTGAACACTTGCAGACCATTGCAGACTGAAAACTTACATTCTTCAAATCTGGCAAATTCTCTATTATTTCTTTGACAATTTCCTGCTTCTAGTTTTTTCTATTCTTTTTTCTGGAACTCATTGGTCTTACTCTCCATGTTTGTTTCCTTTTTTAAAATACTAATCATCTCAAATTTATTTCTACTTTCTTGGATGTCTCTTGTATTTTACTTATCAAACCTTGTATTGAATTCATTACTTCACCTATCATATTTTAAATTCTCAAGAGTTCATTTTACTTCTCTAACTGTTCCTTTCTCACAGCATTCTATTCTTGATTGTGAAATATCTTCTACAGTCTCTCTAAGAATACTAGAGTTTTGAAGTTCTTTTCCATTTTTTATTATTATATTTATAAACTTTTATTTTAAAATAGTTTCAGATTTACAGAAAAATTTCAAAGGTAGTACAGAATGGTTTCAAATACCCCACCTCCAGTTTCCTCAATTTTTATCATCTTACCTGAGTAAGGTGCACTTTGTCACAACATATGGACTAATATCGATATAATGTTACTAACTGAAGTTCATATATTATTAAAATTTTCTTAGTATTTACCTTTATTTTCTAGGATTCCATCTAGATTACCACATTACATTAATTGCCCTGTTTTCTTTCTTTTTTTATTGAAATATAATTGATTGTATCTATTTGTGCGATACAGTGTCAAATATCAATACCTGTGTGCAATACCTGATGCTGAAATCAGGATAATTAGTAGATACATTTCACAATGTAATCATTTTTTGTGACATTTTACCAATTTCTTGGTTCACTCTCATTTCTCCCCCTTTTCCACCTCTGGTAACCTCAGTTCTGTTCTCTCCTTTTGAAAGTTCGATGTATTACTGTGATTGTTATATCTTTCTTTTTTCATTTTTTTTCTCCCACTTTTGAATGAGGACATGTGGGCATTTCTCTTTCTGTGCCTGGCTTATTTCACTTAACACAATTTTCTCTCAATTCATCCATGTTGTTGTGAATGGCAGAATTTCATTCTTTTTTATGTCAGAGTAGTATTCCGTTGAGTATATATACCTCGTTCTCCTTATCCAGTCATTTGTTGATGGACATTTCGGTTGGCTCCAACTCATCATTATTGTAAACAGAGCTGCGATAAACATGGAAGTGCAGGTATTTCTTTGACATGATGATTTCTATTCCTTTGGGTATACACCTGGCAGTGGGATTGCTGGATCACATGGCAGTTCTATCTGTAGTTGTTTGAGGAAACTCCATACTGTTTTCCAAAATGACTGAACTAACTTAGAGTCGTACCAATAGTTTAGGATGGTTCCCCTTTCTCCACATCCTTGCCAGTATTTGTTATTGTCTGTCTTTTGGGTAATAGCCAGTCTAATTGGGGTGAGATGATACCTCAAAGTGGTTTTGATTTGCATTTCCCTGATGATTAGTGATGTGGAGCATTTTTTTCATGTACCTGTTGGCCATTTGTATATCTTCCTTTGAGAAATGGTTATTCAGCTCCTTTGCCCAGTTTTAATTTGGGTTACTTGCTTTTTAACTGTTAAATTGTTTGAGGTCTTTGTATATTCTGGATATTAATCCCTTGTTGGATGCATAGTTTGCAAATATTTTATCCCATTCTGCAGCTTGTCTCTTTGCTCTGTTAATTGTTTACTTTTCTATGAAGAAATCTATTAGTTTAATATAATCCCATTTATTTATTTTTTCTTTTGTTGCTTGTGCTTTTGGGTCTTATTCATAAAGTCTTTGCTCAGTCCTACTCTATGAAGTGTTTCCTCTATGTTTTCTTTTAGAAGTTTTATAGTTTCAGGTCATGTATTTAAGTCATTAGTCTATTTGGATTTGATTTTGGTATATGGCAAGATGTATGGGTCCAGTTTCATTCTTCCACATATAGATGTCCAGTTTTCCCAGGACCATTTATTATAGAGGCAGTCTTTTTCCCCAGTGTATGTTCTTGTTGCCTTTGTCAAAGATCAGTTGGCTGTAAGTTTGTGAGTTGATTTATGGGTTTTCTATTCTGTTCCATTGGTTCGAGTGTCTGTTTTTACGCTAGTACCATGCTGTTTTGGTTACTGTAACTTTGTAATATAATTTGAAGTCAGGTAATGTAATGTCTTCAGCTTATTTATTTATTTATTTATTTATTTATTTTTTGCTGAGGGTTGCTTTGGCTATTTGGCGTCTTTTGTTGTTCCATTTGAATGTTAGGATTATTTTTTTCTATTTCTTTGAAGAATGCTATTGGATTTTGATAGGGATTGCATTGAATCTGTAGATAGTTTTAGGTAGTGTGGACATTTTCACAATGTGAATTCTTTTAATGAACATGGAGTGCCTGCACATCTTTTTGTGTCCTCTTTAATTTCTTTCAGCAGTGATTGGTAGTTCTTATTGTGGAGATCTTTCACCTCCTTGGTTAAATTTATTCCTAGGTGTTTTATTTTGTTGGTGTCTAATGTAAATGGGCCAGTTTTCTTGATTTCTTTTTCTGCTAGTTCATTGTTAGAGAATTAAAACACTACTGATTTTTGCATGTTGATTTTGTATCCTGCAGTTTTACTGAATTCATTTATCACCTTTAAGTTTTTTGGCAGAGTCTTTAGGATTTTCTCTATATAGCAAACAGGGACAATTTGATTTCATCTTTTCCAATCTGGATGTCCTTTATTTCTTTTCTTGCCTGATTATTCTGGCCAGTACTTCCAATACTTTGTTAAATAGGAATTGTAAGAATGGGCATCCTTGTTTTGTTCCTGATCTTAAGGAAAATGCTAAAAGCTCTTTGGTATTGGCAGTGTGTTTGTCCTATATGGCTTTTATTGTGTTGAGATATTTTCTTTCTATTCCTAATTTTCTGAGAATCTTTATCATGAAGGGATTTTGTCAAATGCTTTTTGACAAAGCATTTTGTCAAATGTTTTTTCTGCACCTATTAAGTTAATCATATGGATTTTGTCCTTGATTTTATTGATGTGGTGTATCACATTTATTGACTTGCATATGTTGAACCATCCTTGCATCCCTTGGGTGAATTCCACTTGATCATGGTATTAATGTTTTGGAAGTTTTGCTGTATTCTGATTGCTAATACTTTATTGAAGATTTTTGCATCTGTGTTCATCAAATATATTGTTATGTAATATTTTGTTTTTGTTGTGTCTTTGTCTGGTTTAAGTATCAGGGTGATGCTGATCTCATAGCATGAGTCTGGGAGAATGGCTTCGTTTCAATGTTTCTGAATAGTTTGAAAAGAATTGGTATTAATTCCTCTTTAAAGGTTTGATAGAATTCAGCATTAAAAACATTCAGTCCTGGGCTTTTCCTTGTTGGGAGACTGCTGATTACTGCTTCAATCTCTTTGCTTGTTATTGATCAGTTCAGATTTTCTATTTCTTCTTGGTTCAGTTATGGTAGTTTGTATGTTTCTAGAAATGTATCCATTTCCTACAGGTTTTCATGCTTGTTAGAGCATAGTTGTTTATTATAGACTATAATGATCCTTTGCATTTCTGTGGTACTGGTTGTAATATAAACTATTTCATTTCTGATTTTTGTTACTTGAGTCTTCTCTCATTTTTTTTAGTTAGCTTAGTTAAAGGTTTGTCTATTTTGTTTATCTTCTCAAAAAGGCAACTTTTTGTTTCAGTGATATTTTGTATCATTTTTAAGTCACTATTTCCTTTAGTTATGCTTTAATATTATTTCTTTCCATCTACTAATTTGGGGATATGATTGTTCTTATTTTTCTAGTTCTTTGAGGTGTAGAGTTAGGTTGTTCATTTGAAATCTTTCAATTCTTTGATGAAAGCATTTATTGGAATAAAATTCCCTCATAGTACTGCATTTGCTGTATCCCACAGGTTTTGTTGTGATGTATCTTTACTTTCATTAGTTTCAAGAAATTTTTTTTTATTTCCTCTTTAATTTCTTCTTGGACACATAGGTCATTCAATAGCATGTTGTTTAATTTCCATGTATTTGTATAGTTTCCAGAGTTTTAGTTGTTATTATCTCTAGTTTTATCCATTCTGGTCTAAAATATATTTGAAATAATTTCAGTTTTTAAAAATTTGTTGAGGGGGCCGGCCCGGTGGCGCACTGGATAGTGCGCCGCTTGGGAAGTGTGGCGGCGCTCCCGCCCGAGGGTTCGGATCCCACATACAGGCCGGTTCCCGCTCACTGGCTGAGCGAGGTGCGGGAGCAACACCGAGGGTTGCAATCCCGTTGCCGGTCCTCGGTCTGGTACGGGGGCAACACTGAGGGTTGCGATCCGTTGCCAGACATGGAAAAAGACAAAAAAAAAAAAAAAAAATTTGTTGAGACTTGATTTGTGATGTAACATGTGGCCTGCCCTGGAGAATGTCCCATGTGCTCATGAGAAGAATGTACATTCTGTAGTAAATGAAATGTTATGTAGATATCTCTTAAGTCCAATTGGTCTAAAGTGTAGTTTAAATCCTGTGTTTCTCTGCTGATTTATTGACTAGATTATCTGTCCAATGTTGAGAGAGGGGTGTTCAGGTCACTATTATCATATTGGTATCTATCTCTTTCTTTAGGTCTAATAGCATTTATTGTATATGTCTGGGTGCTCTGGTGTTGCTTGCATATATATTCATGATTGTCTTCTTGCTGGATAGATCTCTTTACCATTATATAATGGCCTTCTTTGTCTCTTTTTATACTTTTTGGTTTAAAGTCTATTTCATCTGATATATGAATAGCTACTCCTGCTGGTTTTTGGTTTCCATTTGCATGGTATATCTTTTTTCATCCCTTCACTATCAGTCTGTGTGTGTCTTTACAGGTGAAATGAGTCTCTTGTAGACAGCACATAATTGGATCTAGCTTTTCTTTTTTCTTTTTTCCTTTTTTTCTGTCTTTTTTCGTGACTGGCTACGGATCGCAACCCTCAGTGTCGTGCCCATACCAGACCAGGACCGGCAACGGGATTGCAACCCTTGGTTTTTCGCTCACACCTCGCTCAGCCAGTGAGCGGGAACCGGTCTGTATGTGGGATCTGAACCCTCGGCGGGAGCGCCGCCACGCTCCCAAGCGGCGCACTGTAGCAGTGCGCCACCGGGCCGGCCCTGGATCTAGCTTTTTAATTAGATCAGTCTGTGTCTTTTGAGTGGGGAATTTAATTCATTTAATTTACATTTAGGGTTGTTATTGACAGGTATTGTCTTACTCCTGGCATTTAAGTGTTTTTGTATGGTTTATTTAAAAAACTTTTGTTCCTTTCTTTCCTTTTTATTGTTTGTTTTGGTGGTTTTTGGACATGGTAGGATATAGTTTCTCTTTTTCATTTGCATATCTGCTCTACCAGTGATGTTTGTTCTTTCTTATGTATTCATGGTGGTGATTATCATCTTTTGGTTTTAGGTGCAATCCTTAAGGATTTCTTGTAGATATCAAGATGTCATATGGAGATAAACTCTCACAGTATTTGTTTGTCTGGGAAATACACTGTTTCCCCTTCATTTCTGAAGGAGCCTTGCTGTGTATAGTATTCTTGTCTGGCAGTTTTTCTCTTTCTGTACTTTATATATATCATACCATTCTCTTCTGGCTTATAGGGTTTCTACTGAGAAATTGGCTGCTAGTCTGATGGGGACTACTTTATAGGTGATTTGATGCTTTTCTCTTGCTGTTTTTAGAATTCTCTCTTTGTCTTTTACTTTTGACAGTTTGACTACAATCTGTCTTGGAGAGGATCTTTTTTGGATTGAATCTATTTGGGGATGTTTGAACTTACTATATCTGGAACTCTGTACCTGTACCAATATCTGGGATGTTTTCTGCTATTATTTCATTGAGTATATTTTGAATACCTTTCCTTTCTTCTACCCTTCCAAAACATCCATGACTCATATGTTTGTGTGCTTAGGATTGTCTGATAGCTCTCATAGATTTTCTTCTTCTTTTTTATTCTTTATTCTTTTTCTTCTTTCTGTTTGGGTTATTTTGAAAAGACTGTCTTCAACCTGAGAAATTCTTTATTTCACTTACTCTAGCCTACTTATGCTTTCAATTATAGTTTTTATTTTATTGAATGAAGCTTTCATTTCTAAGAGTTATGTGACTTTTTAAAAAATAATAATATTTATCTCTTTGTAAATTTCTTCTTTCACATATTGGATTGTTTTCCCCATTTTGTTGTGTTGTTTGGGGTCTCATATTTGAGAATTATAATATTACTTTGTTGGCATCATATTTTCTCATTTTTTCTAGTATCCCTACATTGATGTCTGGTCTTCTGGTGGAGGGTTGCTTCTTCTATTACTCTGGGTGGCTTTTGAAGAGAGCAACTCCCTCCTGTAGATTTGTTATAAATTGCCTGTTGGGTGGTGTGTTTTAGTTTTGGTTCTGGGTAGACTCAATAGTCTCAGTAGTTCCAGGTAGACTCAGTTGTTCTGGGTAGACTCAGTGGTTTTGCAGACTTAGTAGTTCCAGGGGGCACCAGCAACTATATCTGTGGCTGGGGACTTGCATGCAGTTGGGCCCATGTGGGTGGGCAGAGCTGTGTGGACAGCTGTGCCAGCTGGGACTGCATAGGCAGCTTGATGTCTGGGGCCATGTGAGTGGCTGGGGTGGCAGAGCCCATGCAGGCAGCTGTGCCTACGTGGGTGGGTGGGCAGCTGGGCCCACACAAGCAAGTGGGGCTGTGTGGGTGGCCAGGCTGTTTGAAGTCACATGAGCAACCAGGGCTGCATGGATGGCTGGAAATCTCGAGGCAAATCTGCCAGGGCCATGTGGGTGGTTGGGTAGGACCCCATGGGTCCATGTGGACTGTACAGTGTGGTGCACTTGCAGGATGTACTCCTGTGCTGGAGAAGATCTATGGCTCTGGGACTAGACATATATATAGCACAGGTGACTGCAGTAGTGGTGGAGGTGGGCTGGGGCAGGAGCAGGAGGAGTGTTATAACTGGCAAGTGCTCACGGCTGAGTGGATTCTTTTCACCTCAAGGGAGAATTTCTCCTGGCTGATCCTGGTGTCAATATGTGGTGGCAGCTGAAACATGGTGTAGAGGCCTTTTTCTCCTCTGTACTACCCAGATTGGTTTTTGTGCTTCACAGCCTCCTCTCCAGGTTCCTGCTGCCCTCCCGTGCTCTCCCACAGTTGCTCTCCCTGGTACTTAGGTGCCCATTTCTTGCTCTGTTCCTTTTCTGTGGGAGGATCACATGTTGGGCACCTCTAGTCTGCCATCTCACCCTACCTAATTGTCATGTTTTCTTAGGTTCCTCTCGGTGGTGAAAGTTTCTCAGACTTCCCTAGTTCTTGATGACTTTGTAAGTTTTGAAAAGTACTGATCAGGAATTTTGTAGAATGTCTCTAAATTAAAATTTATCTGATGTTTTTCTCATAATTATGCTGGGATTATTAGTTTTGGAGAAGGAGCCCACAAAGGTAAGAAGCCATCCTCATCACATCACATTAAGGGTATTATGTCAACTTTATCATATCAACGTGACTTAGTAATGTTAACCTTGATCACCTGCCTGAGGCAGTGTTTGCCAGGTTTCTCTACTACTATAAAGTTATTAATTTTTTTTTCCTTTTCATACTGTTGTCTTTTGAAGGAAGTTGTTATGTACAGCTCACACCTAAGGAGTGAGGATTTATGCTCAACCTTCTTGAGGGCAGAATATTTACATAAATTCTAATTCTTCTGCCTGGGAGATTTATCTGTATTATTTACTTTATTAATATCAGTATGAACTCATGGATATTTATTTTACTATTTGGCTTATAATCCAATAGTACTTTATTTTGTTGCTCAAATTATTCCAAGTTTGGCCATTGGGAATTCTTTTAGTTGGTTCCTGTGCCATTTTGATATATTCCATCACTGTGTGTGTGTGTGTGTGTGTGTGTGTGTGTGTTTTCTTTTTAAAGATTTTCTTGGGTTTTCTGGAACTACAAGATGCTCCAGTGTCATATAGTGTATTTCATGCTACAGTCTTAGAATCAGCCACTTTTCCAAAATTTTTTAGTTCCTTTTATTTGAAAATGATATTAGAAAATGAGATCTGGGTACTAGATGTGCTCATTCCTATTAGGGAATTCGTTGTTGCTTTTAGGTCCATTTAGGAAATATATGTGTGAATACTAACTAAAGTATATACACATATCTAAAATTAACCACCCACTTCAATAGTGAGAAACCCTGCTCCCACCATCTTTTTACTTGTGTTCAAATTCATGTACAGTGATTTTAGATTTGGTGACCTGTACTTCCATTGTAACCAATATTATCAATTAGGAAACAGTCTTATTTACTCTTCATTTTGCCTTTAAAATCCTTATTTAAGGCTCTACTCATTTTCAAAGTTACTTAGATCAGCAACATTTTCCCTCATTTCCTTCAGTGAAATTATTTCATATATTTGTGATACAGTTATATTGTTTTGTCACATTCCATATTTCATCCTGGGAATCACCCAACATCCTAAATGCATTTAAAAAAAAAAATTTCATACCTTGAGCTTTACTCTGTGCTATAAATTTCTGTGGGTTTTGACAAATGCAGTGTCATGTATACATCATCACAATATTGAAAAGAATAGTTTCACTGTCCTAAAACATTCCTTGTGTTTTACCTATTGAAACCATCCCACACAAAATTCCTCGCAACCACTGATCACATAATTGTTCAGTATGTAGCTGCTATGGTTTGAATGTTTCTTCCCCACAAAGCTCATGTCGATGCTTAATCCCCAATGTAATAGTATTGAGAAGTGGGGCATTTAAGAGGTGATTGGATCATGGATTGATGAGTTAATGGATTAATTGGTTATCATAGGAGTTTAACTGGTAGCTTCATAAGAAGAGGAAGGGAGGCCTGAGTTAGCAGATGAACACTATTTTGTCCTCTTGCCATGTTATGTCCTGCACCACCTTGGAACTCTGCAGAGAATTCCCACCAGGAAGAATGCACCCTCTTGACCGTGGACTTCCCAGCCTCTAGCAGTATAATAAATAGATTCCATTTTTATGTAAATTACTCAGTTTTAGGTATTCTGTTAAAAGCAACAGAAAATGGGAGGAAACAGTAGCCTTTTCAGACTGGCTTCTTCCACTTAGCAATATGCATTTAAAATTCATCCATGTCTTTGCATGACTTGATAGCTCATTCTTTTTTATTTTTTATCACTGAATGGTATTTCATTGTATGGATAAACCATTTGATTATCTGTTCATCTATTGAATGACATCTTGGTTGCTTACATTTGGCAGTTATGAATAAAGCTGCTCTAAGTATTCTTTGACAGATTTTTCTTAGACATAGGTTTTTTGATCATTTGGGTCAGTATCTCAGAGTATGATTTCTGGATGGTTTGATAAGATTTGGTTTAGCTTTGTAGGAAATTGCCAAACTGTAATCCAAAGTGCTTGTACTGTTTTGCATTTCTTTCAGCAATGAATGAGAGTTCTTGTTTTTCCATATCCTCACTTACATTTGGTATTGTCAGTTTTTGGATTTTAGCCATTTAGTCAGAGGAGCAAAAACAAACAAACAAACAAAAAAAAAAACAAGCAAAAAAGAAAGAAAAAGAAATCTAATAGGCATGTAGTGACATCTCATTGCTGCTTTAATTTGCAATTTCTTAATGACACATTCTGTTAAGCATCTTTTATATGCTTATTTTCCATCTGTATATCTTCTATAGTAGTGTCTATTTTATATTTTTTGCCCAATTCTTGAGTTTCTTATTTTCTTATTATTGAATTTTAAGTGTTCTGCGTATATTTTAAATACAAGTTTTAATAAGATATGTAATCCCCTTGATGATTTTATGTGTATATACTTATCACGAAACTCATCTAATTGTGTACATTAATTACGTACACCCTTTATATGTCAGTAATATCTAAATAAGGTGTTTTGTCAAAAAGCACACATTGATTACAAAAAATAATTATGCAATAAAATGTAATTAAGTGTATAATGCATACCTGAGAATAATACTAAAAAGCATTTGAGACACAAGGCAATGTAGTTAAGGTTTCAAAGCACTACCCAAAGTAGACCAAGTTCCCTTACAGCACAAGCACTGCAAATTTCCTATGAACAGTATTGTTGCAATTTTAGGCTCTCATCAGAAACTCTTCATTTCTCCCTTAAATTTCTCGGTTTGCTCTCTTATGCCTGATATTCGTTTGTGGGGATAACTGCTGTTCATTCTTTAGTAGACCCTTGGATTAAAATGCCAAAAACAATGACTCTATCACTCAGTTAGACATATAGTTTTACATAAAGATTTGCATGACTGAGATCAGATCTTTTCCTGTGAAAAATATTTTGATAATGGGGAAGTACTAGAAGGAAAATTCAGAGATTTGGAGAAGGTAGTTAGCTGCATAGGAAGACAAAAGTCCTTTCCCTCACAGCTTGATCATGGACCTGAACGTTAACAGTCCTGCCTGTTAACATTTGTGCCCACTGCTCTTGCTTGGTTTCACTTTAATACCCCAGGGATTCACTCCTAAGAACTCATGGCCAGTTATCCATCAACCTATTTAGTATCAGAAGAATGAATCAGCATTTCAAAAGGCAAACAGACTTTACACATTCATTGCCCTGGGTGGAGCAGACATCAAGTGGCTGGAATGAACAGGTGTGGCTTTGCATTATGTTTTATACTAACCGAACCTACAGTAAATAAGTTTCTTAAGTAGTGATGCCTTCCTTTATGGTAATTCCCAGAATAGAGTTCTGGAAAGTGTTTTTCCCTGGAGATGTTATTTTATTTTTCCTCTGTGAGTACTTGGTAGGGGCAGACAATGGATATTTCTGAAAGCTCATACCTGGTGCTTTTGGCTGTCTCACCTCTTCCACATATTCCACTGCCATTGAGGAAGATAATTGTGTTTTAACAGAAACACAGAGGGAAGAGGAGATCTTCCATGGAAATCCCTAGAAAATTTTATATACTATTTATTCATCTGTGTTTTTAAAGGGAACACCAAACAGTGTTTTTTCTCTGAAGTCAAGACAGTTTTGTTACATGAATGTGAAAAACTGGGGAAGAGCATGAGGAGTGAGACAGACCATAGGAAAACGTCTTCATACCCCAGGATGCCAGACGTGCTATAGAAACTCTCATTTTGTGTTCTCCTTTGTTTATTTTTTACTTTATAGTATTCTATTGCTTTTAAAAAATGCAGGATTTTTAAAAAGCAAAATTAACAGAAATGGTATACTTCCACAATTTCAGAGCCAAACTTATTTCTCTGGAGGACTATCAATTCAATACACAGAAGAGTCATCTCTGCATGTACTATAACCCCAAAGAGTCAGTGGAAGTCTTTACTAGAATTTCCCAACCCAAAATACATTTAATCTAACATTACATGTGACTATGGCCCTAACACATCTCTTATGTTTTGGAGAATGGACTGTAGAATGGAGATTGTGGAGGTGACTTTTGCAACTGAAGTATGGTGATGATTACCATCACTGATAACGATAACACAGCTATTGAATTCTTAGAAATCCCTGAGGAAATTCCCAGCCTCACAAGGAAGTTAAACAAGACAGGAATAAAAAGGACAGAAAGTACCAAGACAGTATAGAGATATCACCACAAATAGAGTGAAAACATAGCTAATTTTTCAATTAGAAAGAAACAGGTGCCAAAACTTCTAAACTATTAAAACATGCACATAAAAAGCAGATTGATGTTATCCACGAAAGTAACAGATAGGTATCCAGGGTGTGCAACTTGAAAATTACTGGGGCTTGCACCGCCTCCCTGGCTTTGAATATTTTCTTCCGTTCACCTGTCATTGATTCATCACATGTTCGTTTTGGAAATTCTTGGAACTGGATGACAAATTAATGGGTATATTTCATTAACATAAGCTAGTTTTTCAAGTAGCCCACAGAATGTACTTGATCCGTCTTCTTAAAAGTATGTATTTATAGGTTTAAAGCCTTTGGCAAGTCCCAAGTTACAGGCCACCTCAGTGGGCTAGGTGTACAGTTTTAGAGCCACCTCCTAAGAGGGCTCTGTTCCTAGTCCTTCCCACATCGGCTGGTCCACTGTTGTGTTTTCAGTTTGGTTAAGCTGACTATATGGAAACTGAGAGCTGACTAATTCCTCTCCAACTTTCCCACCCTATGGCATACAAGTTTCTCCATTCCTAGTATATCCCTCCTGTGTACAGCTTAAAATAGTCCTTCTTTATCTTCCCCATTCCAACCTAGGCACTTAGATATTTTTGTTAATTTATAGGGTTAAGAATAAAAATCTGAGGGCCGGCCCGGTGGCGCACTGCTACAGTGCGCCGCTTGGGAGTGCGGCGGCGCTCCCGCCGAGGGTTCGGATCCCACATGCAGACCAGTTCCCGCTCACTGGCTGAGCGAGGTGCGAGTGCAACACTGAGGGTTGCGATCCCGTTGCCGGTCCCAGTCCAGTACGGGCGCGACACTGAGGATTGCGATCCGTTGCCGGACACGAAAAAAGACAAAAAGGAAAAAAAAAAAGAATAAAAATCTGAAACTTGGAAATAGGTCAAGAAAATTACTGCATAGTCTTTCAAAGCCATACTATAGTATTGTATAAGAAGCCCATGTAAATTAAATCTCTCTCTCTCTCTCTAGGGGATAATATTTTGCTTGATTTTCTATTTATTATTGATTACATCTAGCTTCTGTAACATGTTAACTTGCAGAGAATTGATAATTGAAAATTGTTTTTGCCCATTAGTTTTGTTCAAATAATTGCAAATTATTTCTGTTCCATAGAAAAGATAACCACATATGTTACAATTATATTATCTTGTAGGACAACTGTTTTTATCTAACTTTGCATTTTGTTCCAGCATTCTTTTTCCACTGATCATATGTCTGTATCTCTATCTATCTACACACACATGCACACACAAAAACAAACATATATACATCTCTTCTTCCTCAGAACGAGATTTTATCATCCCTCTCGTTCCCTCATTAGTAAGTTAAATAAATATTTGACACTTTCTTACTATATATCAGAACCATGACTTTAACTTCCTTTTTTTGAAAAGTGTAATTTGATGATATGAGTCTATAGCTTGAGTTACTTATCCTTTCTGAGAAGTTAAGATCTCTCTCCTCCTATTATTTTCTAGGACTTTCTCTTTACTCCCTCCTCTCTGAGGCTAGATACTCCCTCCCTTCCTTGAAATGCCTTTTGATCCCATGTTCAAGGCAGCTAAATTTTATTTTAAAACTAAGACACTATATGACCCCCAAGAAAAGAGGTAGACCACATATCCTCATTAATAAGTAGGAGCTAAGAGAGAAAGAAGGAAGGAAAGAAAGACTTCTATGATGGGTTGGACTTGCAGAGAGAACATGCCTAGAACATACCTACGGTTGCCAGGGGCGGGGGTGGACAGAGGTTGGGTGGGGGCACAGGGAATAATTGCAATTTGTGTTAATGGGCATGCTGATAGTATTGATCTGATTATCATAGCTTGGGCATGGGTGGTGACAGTGAGCTTTGTGCCCCATAAATGTGCACAATCAATTTTTAAAAAACTAATTATTAGAAAAAAAAAAGAAAAAGGAGAAAAAAGAAAAGAAGTAGAAGGTAGGAATCAAACTAGATGAGGTTCTACTCTAAACACTGGAGAGATCAGGATTCCATCACAATAAAAAATATAATCCAATTTATAGCCAGTTCTCACTTACAAAGAAATTACAATGTGCTTAGGATAGCAGGTTATACGTATGAAACTCTTAGTAAAACCAGATAGTAAACACATAGTATGGGAAAACAGCATTTATATAGGTACAACAATATCCTAAACAGATGCAGAAACAAATTTTAAGATAAACATGGTATATGAAAAAGTACTGTCACTACTGCCTTTGATTAACTTTCCTTCTGATAGACATACCTTTGATTTCCCTCTGAGGAACTACCTTGTCCTCCACTCTCAGTCCATGTACTTTCTGAAAAGTTGAATCCTCTTCAGGTAGGTAACTTGGGTCTAGCCAGTCAGATTATCACATTCCCCTGATCACAGTGATTGACTTGAAAACAGATTTGGACCGTAATAGCACAAAGTGAGAGTTTTGCTGGGAAGTCACTGGAGTGAACTCAAGAGTTTATAGGAACTGAGATCACAGCAATCATCCTGCAGCTGATTGTAATCTGAGAAGAGAGCCAAAACCAAGAAGTTCAGGCCACGTAACCAGGTTTGGTGACTGACAATGTTTGGTCCTGGATTCAGTTACACTTGAAACTAATTCTAAGCATGCAATAGTCAGTTAAATAACCAATTAATTCTCTTTTTCATGAAGAGAAATTTTTATTTATGTTAGGGTTTCTGACATTTGAAACAGAAAAATTACAGTTGACAGAGTAGAAAAGGCTGGAAACAGTGATTACAAGAGCTACTAAAAGAGCTTCATAGGGGAAGAAAAAGCATCCCTAAGCGGAGATGAGATGCCAGTTCATTAGTTCTAATATGATCTCTTAAGTTTTTCCTTTCTAGAAAAAAAGAATCGTCCTACTGTGCTTCTCAGGAAGGCTTGGATTTCAAAAGCTCCTCTAAGAAATAATGCAATCTAGAATAATATCAGATTTCCTGAGTTTAGCACTTCACCTAGCATATGTAAGAAAAGGCATTTCATTGTTTACTTAAACGTCATTAAAAACAAATAAACGTTATGAAAAATCTTGTTGTTTCAAATGTCAACATGCCCACAGAATTTGCATTGGCAAAGCTAGTTATGGTCATACTATCAAGGGTGATAGTACAGGCTTACCCTGTTCCAAGTATCAATTCCCATAACCTGTCTTTTTTTTCTTTCCACAAAATATGTTTGAGTACTTAGATGACGGCCAGATATTTGATCAGGGACAAGGGATAAATGGAAAGCAAGCAAACACAGTCTATTTCCTTCATGGCGCATAAAATCTAATGAGAGAATCAGATAATAGGTAATAACATACACAGACACACTCACAATATTGCAGCTGTAGAAGTATTACAGGGTGAGTACATTGTTTGACTAGTGCATCCAGAAACAAAAGTTTATGAGATAATGCTTATTTTTATTAAGTGCAACCCACTCTGACATTTTTCTATCACATTCTATTATATTTCCTTTATAAAATTCTGGTCACAACTTTCTAAATTAATTTAATAATCTACTACCACGGGGATACTTGGCTTCATCAGAAAAATCAGAGAAGCCGTTTCTAAAGAAGTCATGATTATGTTGAGATTAAAGATGAGTAAAAGTTAATTAAGTAAAGGAAGACTGGAAAGAGATACCTAATCAGATGATACAGCAGGTGCAAAACCTGCCCACAGGAGGAAGTAGATGTGTACTTGCGACTGAAGAAAGGCCAGCATGTGGCAGCAGTGCAGAGAGCAGGTGGCTGGTCCCTGACGAGAGTGAAGAGACAGGGTAACTGAAGCCAGCCAGGGTCTTCCAGGCTGTACTCAGGATTGTTGCCATTGAGAACAATGTGATGGCATCAAAGTTGTATTATTTGGAAAGATTAGGTGAGCTAATTCTTTAAAAAATAGGGGGAGGTTTGGATGTGGGTAGAACACTTAGGGAACTACTGAATTAATCCAGAAAAAGGAAAACCATACCTTGGTTTGGGGAATATGGCAGTGAATATGAAAAGGAATGTCTTTTCAACATTAAAATTAATTACTATTATAGCACAAACAGAATGGCTTATCATACTGATTCCCAGACACATGTCAGTTTCTACATTATCAGTCACTGAGGGAAATTGATTGAAATTGATTCCTGGGCCCTATTCTCAAAGATTTTGATTTGATGGGTCTGTGGTGAAGCTCTGGGATGTGTATATATTTTAAAACTCCATGGGGATTCTGATGTGCATCTCGGGTAGGGAAATATTGAAAGAATGGTTCTCTTCTTTTTCCAATACTCATTTCCCTAGGTGACCTAATCTAATTCTTTGCCTATAAACCTCATCCATGTGATAGTGAATTTCAAATTTATATAATGCAAGCCCTTACCACTCTGCTGAATTACATGCTTCTACATCCAACTGTTTACTTTATATCTTTACTTGATCTAATAGGAATTTCTAAGATTAACATGACCAAAACAAAACTTTAACTGCCAGGCCATTCCCTGTCTTCTCCTTGAGTTTCCCCATCTCACTGATGACAGCTTCATGCTTCCAGTTACCTAACCTCAACGTCATCCTTACAACATCATGTATGTCATGCCTCATGTCTAACTCAACAGTAAGTCCTGTCAGCTATGCCTTTTAAAGACACACCCAACCCAACAACTTCTCACTAGCTGTATGGTTTCTACTCTAGACCAAGGCATCATTAACTTGCACGTGAACTGTTGTAACAGCCTTAGCACTGATCTCTCTTTTTGTCTCCCTATATCCTATTTTCACACAGTATGTGGAAAACTTTTAAAAAGAAAAATATTATTTCACTCTTCTGTTGAAAATTCTCCAAATGGCTTTGGAATTCACCTAGAGGAAATTCAGAGTTCTCATCATACCCTACCAGGCACAAACCCTCCAACCTTAACAACCTTTGATGCTTTTTGTTAATACTGCCCAGCCACCCTGGTCCTTAAATACACCGAGCAAATTCCTGCCTTGAGATCTTTGCACCTGCTGTTCTTTCTGCCTGCAATACTTTTTTTCCCCAGAGCTGCATGATTTTTCCTTCACTTCTTTCTGGCTTTTGCTCAAATATCGTTGCATTGGAGTCCTTCTCTGATCATTCTATGTAAAATACTTATGTACACATACACACACATATTTTTTTTTCTTATTTGTCAACTGTCACCCCAGTAGAACAACTGCTTTTTGAGAGACAAACTCTGCCTTATTGCAATATCTTCAGTACCTTTAACATTGCTTGGTACTTAGCAGAAGCTCAATAAATATTTGCTGAATGAATGTATCAATGGCATATAGAGAGTGGAGACGATGAGAGAGGCATGGAGAAGAGGATGGGATAGATGACAGGATTATGGTTCAAAGAGCCAAGACATTAGGCTTGCTCTGCCATGAATGTTTAGATAAGGAAGACCCGACTGGTTTGTTAGAATGCTTATTTAAAGTAAGAGGTAAGCAGAACATCAACTGCCACAATCTTTCTAGTGTTGACCTAATTAGATCTTTATATTTCATGAAGGGAGATAAGGCATAATCAGTTCAAGTGACAGATAAAAAGAGGAAGACAGTTGAGAAAAACAATGAGTCTGATTCAGTGGAGGATTTAGTGCGTCATGTTACACCACATCCTGTTATTCTTTTAAGGCATTATCCAGTGTCATGTGCCTTAGCAGCATAAGGATAGTTCAAACCAACTTTACTCAACCTCAGCAATGATTGCCAGAGGCAACCAACTGCTGCTTTAGCAATATGGCCATCAAATGAACAAGAAAAGCACAAGTGAGAAATCTCTTCATAATCCCAGCATTTAGAGACATGATAGATGAATTACAGCATTTTGCAGATATAGAATTATATTTTTACATTGCATCACAATAGTTGGAGTGAAAAGATCAAAAACTCTGTTAGAACATGTTTTAATGTATTTGTTTTGTTATATCCATTTTCTCCCCAGCTCCCCAACATACATATACACATACATTTAATAGGTTAGTAAATCTCCTAAATATTAGCTCACATTCGCTCATACAGATTAAGGTTTTTGTGATTCACAACCATGCCTTAATGGATTTGGAGCCAATTCTCAATTTCAGTATTTACTAAAATGTCAAATACTAAGATTTGTATCACAAGTATCAACATGGTTAAAGCAACCAGATTGGTGAAACCTCTCACAGAAATGACTGATCTTAGTCATGGAAATGCGCAGTTGGGCATTAGTATTATTTTTATTGGGGATCTCCGATTTGGCATGCCAACATCTCAGACCGCTAAATCAACAGGAAGCTCATTCTTCCCCCTGTCATTAAGTATCAGGGGTTTTCCATAAACCCCAATGTTAGATGAACCCACCATAACAACTGAATCCTAAGTCAGACACTGAAGCAGAAAACTGTCATGGTTGACCATAAAACAAATGTTACAATTTAAAATTTAAGGTTTAAATCACATCTGCTGTGGGACTTGAGGAAAAGGTATCTGACCAGAAAGAGGAAGGAAGATGAGTGGAATTAAGGTCTTGGAAAGGCTCCCTCTAAGCATGTCCATCCGCAGAGAAAAAGGGCTAACCAAACCCCCTGTTATTGTGGGCAACTGTAGTGTAAACAAAAGACCAACCAACCACGCAACTAGGTCTGCAGGATGAGGTCTGGCCCCAGGCTTGCTGCTGAGTGGATTAACCCCCCTAGCAGCTATTTCTGTGATAAAAAGAAGAGAAAAAGAAAATGAATGAGGCTTCCCTGAGGATAAATGGGAGAACAAGTCTCTGGTGTTGTTTAACCCCAAACCCAAGGCAGTGTTGGCCTAGACATTGAGGCATGGAATGGTGATGGGGGGCGGGGCAGGACAGAGGCAACAGAAGCACACTGTCACAGCAGGTTATCTCCAGGCAGCGCTGTCTAGGGTGCTGATATGTCAGACATAACTGGGGCAACTTAGTTTCAGCCACCTGGAAATAAAGGCACTTTAAAGTGGTTTAGGAGTAAGGAAGAACATAAATTCAGGAGTCATTTCTAGGGAATAACAGACTTTGTAATTTAACAGCATGTCACATGCCAAATGCCCACCTAGTTTATTATAGCCTGGTGAAATTGCCACTATGTTTAGGGTTTTAAACATCGTGCATCTCCGGCTTATATGATATGTCAGGTATACAGGAAGAGAGAGTCAAACATTTTCTCATCCCAGACATGACTATTTTTTTTTTCCTTTTTGTCTTTTTTACTGACCGGTAACGGGATCGCAACCTTCAGTGTCGCGCCCATACCGGGGACCGGCAACGGGATCGCAACCCTCGGTGTTGCACCCGCACTGCCCTCAGCCAGTGAGCGGGAACCGGTCTCCACATGGGATCCGAACCCTCGGTGGGAGCGCTGCCGTGCTCCCAAGCGGCGCACTCTCCAGTGTGCCACCGGGCCGGCACCGACATGACTATTTCTAGATAAAGTTAGTGAGGGTATCTTTCCCACATCTGCCAAATTGTGAACTGAGGAGTTCTATGAACTACAGTGTCCATATTGACCCTTCCTGTACCTGCTGGTCTTGACAATACCACCTAGAGGTGATCAGACAGCTGTTAAACCACCTTTCTTCCTGCACAGAGCAATCAAATGAATACAAAATATTTGAAATGAAGCCTAGATGATTTTGTTGGAACTGTCCGAAGTGACAGGGGATGAAGATAGCTGGGAACAAATCTATAAATCAGCACCTATGGTCACCAATTTTAAAATAAACAAAAAGTAGAATTTTTCTGTAGCTGGAAGCCCCAGACTTTTTAGCTTCCCAGGCAGACTTCTCTGAAGGTTAGGCCGTAACTCCAGGATTAATGATTAAATAGGTCTTAATGTCCATGATAGAATCCCTAATATGTCAAAAACTATGGCTGTCATTCCAGGACTGCATCTTTCTGGGAGAAGGCTGCATTATCTTAGAATCCTGGGGCCTCAGCTCATGCCTTGGTTTTAGGCATTGATGTGGCCATGACAGCATGTTGAGGTCATGTTCCCTACATTAAAAGCATTGGTGGTTGGGGTTAGCCAGGGTTCCTGCCCTGAGAAAAGTCTACATATCCTCAACCCATGTAAACCAAGATCTCAGTGGCATACTTAGGTTTCTGCTACCACTATGAGGTAACTTAGTTACCCACCAAAGGAACCACTGTTTGGAACAAAGAAAATGGCTTCTAGGAACCAGTTAGAGAAGGGCCATAGGGATACAGATGGGCACAGAGCTTCAGTCTCTTAAGGACAAGCTAGGCTCAGAAGTGCTAAAGCTTATTTTCTAACTTATCATCTTTTATCAGAGGATCAGCTGAAGATAGAAGGAAGGAAAATTTTAAAGGCCTTTTTCTGATTGTTGTCTGTCTCTCCTATCACTTACCGATATGAGGCAGAAGCCATGCCCCTCATACAGAGTCAGTGATCAGTAATGTCTGTGGAGTAAATGCATTAATAAATTAATTAACAGAAATATGCTTTTGCGGTTTGAGTCCCTATGCCTTTTCGACCTAGGGCACATTATAGAGAGATTGAAATTCTTTGAAGAAATTGTAACATTAAAGGGACAGATGGACATGGGTGCTCTATTGCATGGAGATCCAACATGAACTATAGTGTTAGTAGCATGGACAGGTCTATTTTTATCTTAAGTTCCTGCTAAATTATCCCAGGGATAGGCTAGTTAACTAATTAATCACTTCAACTACCAGAAGCTAGATGTGGCAATAAAATAAAATAATCAATAATTTCTTCTCCTCTTGAGCATATTTATAGAGGACTTCATGAATTGAATCCAAACAGCTTTCAACTGAGGAAAGCTTCATTACATATGTATAGGTAGAATATATTGAAGGTGAATTCACATCTAGGGTACTGCACTTTCTCTACACAAAATAAATGTTGGCTATTCACAAGACAAGATATTAAAATATTAAATGACTCATGACAGTGTCAGATTAAATCTTTAATAGGGACTAAGAATATCTGGTATAGAACTATTGGCTAACAGTTGGCTAGAGAGTTATTAAGGATCCCATAACCCAAATACCTCACCAATTGAAAAAGCATTTTTTTTTGTCTTTTTCCGTGTCCGGCAACGGATTGCAACCCTCAGTGTTGCCCCCGTACCGGACTGGGGACCGGCAACGGGATCGCTACCCTTGGCGTTGCTCCCGCTCCTCGCTCAGCCAGTGAGCGGGAACCGGTCTGCACGTGGGACTCGAACCCTCGGGCGGGAGCGCCGCTGTGCTTCCCAAGCGGCGCACTTATCCAGTGCGCCACCGGGCCGGCCCTGAAAAAGCATTTTGATAAAAACATGTGAATGCTTGTTGATTATGATACTCTTAATTGTCTATCTAAAGCTGGCCAAAAAGCAGTACCTCTGGCCCCCATGGCAAACAAGATGAATTTTTTGGCTTGCCTCAAAATTAGTGTTTTATAATTAAGATGATATTACCAGGTACCAACAGAAGATGAGGAGTAGGGAAAACCCACCTTTGTTCTGCTCAGTGCAGTTTCTTATTCCTTAAAATAGATGCCTCAGGAGATATATCAGAAGACCCTGATAGGTTTCAACACTTAATGTAGAACGTGGTTTCTGATGAGACCCAGACCCACCTAGAGTGTGTAGGATAACTCCAGCAATGGGAAGGGGCAGTGACAATGAATATATCTTGTCTTAGCAGCAGCAGCAGCTGCAGTAGTTCTAGTGAAAACATCCACTGTAGTGTCCCAAGTGTGTGTCAGTGATGCAATCCATTGTGTCTATGACCAGTGCGAAAAGCTTAGGTTGTCTTCACCAGCCTAGATAAGCCGTGTGGGTTTGGACATTGTTCTTGATGTGCGTTTCCTGAGACTATTTCTCTGGTCCTCCTGGAAATTCTGTGAGCCTCCCAGTACCTTCTTAATACAATTCTTTTCTGCTTAAATTGTTATTTATTTGTAACTAGTGACATCCTTTTCTTTAGCGAGATATTAGGGTCACACAAGAGCCTGCATGAAATCTCTTTGAATATCTCTCTGGAGAAGACCAGTTCTGTAAGGCTTTTCTATATAATGTGGAATAGACCGTACCCCAGGAGGGAGTGAACAGCAAAGCAACCAGAAGGGATACCTAACATCACACCAGTGATCAGCATTTCCAAAGGCTTTCTTTGGAAATGATCTGAAAAGATCATGGGCCTTGGAAACAGAAACTCTACCATTTATAAAATCTGTAACAAGCTGATGAACCTTTCTGAGACTTTTGCATTCTTATATGTATACAATGAATAATAGCATTTATTTGGCAGGGCTGTTATAAGATTTGTAGGAAATGGATATGAAGTACCGAGTCAGGTCCTAGAGAAGATAAAAAGGGTTGGGTAATGCAGAAAGAAGAAAATGACTTGAACATGAGGACAAATTCTCTGAGACTGAGACATTAAATATTGGAGTCCTTAATGTACCATTCCAGGCCATCGTTTCTTTGTAGCTCTCTTGCTAGGTAGATTCCATAAGTAATTCTCTCTGTGATATCTCTTGTGTATATAGCTTCAACACAAACTTCTTCCCTGAGTTTCAGACCCTTATAAACAACTTTCTCCATGACATCTTCATGAAATGTCCTGAGAATATTTCACAGGCATTTCAAACTTTATATACCTACAAGAGAATTCTTAATTCCACTACCATGTAAACATATTCCTCCCAGCCTTTTTATCTCAATAAATGACATCACCACACATACAATTGTTTCCATCAAACAACTCTTGAATCTTCTATTGCCTGTATCCAACCTATTAGCATGTCCTGAAGACCGTATTTATGAAATACATAGAGAATCTCCCAACATCTCTACATCTCCATTGATAGCATCCTAGTCCAATCCATCATAATTTCTCATCCAGACCAGGAGTAGACAGACTTTTTCTGTGAGGGAGCAGATAGTAAGTATTTCTGCTTTGCAAGTCCTACAGTCCCTGCCACAGCTATTCAATACTGTCATTGTAGTGTGAAAGTAGCCATGGGCAAAATGCATGCAAATCATCATGGCTGTGTTCTACTAAAACTTTATTTACAAAGCATGTGGCAGACCAGACTTTGCCCATGGTGATCGTTTGCTTACCCTTCACCTAGACTGTTAGAGTTACTTCTGACTTGTCTTTCTGAATCCAAATTTGATACCACTATTTCCATGCAGTAGTCAGAGATTTTTTTAAAAAAACACAAAACAGATCATATCTTCTTATAACATCAAATCCTTGAAAGGCCTTTTATTGCAAATTAAATAAAAGATGAACTCTGTACGTTGGCCTAGACATTTCTTTATGAGCTGGTTTCCTGCTTACCTATCTGACCTCACTCGTACCACGCTTGCCTTTTCTGACTAAGTTCCAGCCATCATCAGCCTTCTCTCAGTTATTAACACACAGCAAGCTCTTTCCTGCTTCTGACTTTTGCCTTTGCTGCTCCATCTGCCTGGAACACTCTGCTTTTGACTCTTAGCAAGTCTGTGTCATTTTTATCCTTCTGGTATCAGCTTAAAATGTCATCTTCTCAATGACAGCTGTTCTAATGTAAACATTCCCAGCCCATGTCACTTTATTAATCAGGTTATGAAATCACTGTGACTCCTTTCTAGCATCTATCACAGTTTCTATCTTGTTTCTTTGCTTGTTTTATTTTTACCTCCCCCACTAGACCGAAAGTTCCATGAGGACAAGGTCATTGACAGTCCCATTGATCACTGGATCTTAAGCGCTTATCAAGATGAAGATTCTCTGCAAATAGAAATTGAGTATTTAAATAAGTAAAATGCAAATAGACAAAGCTAGAATATAGAAGAGTCTGAAGGCAAGGAGACACAAATGGAGGAAATTTCTATGAGAGAGAAAGAGGGAGAGAGAGAGCAAGCATGCATTTGAGGAGACCAGATCAGGAAAGGTTCAACTATTGCTGTAGGAGAAAGAGCTGACCAAGAGCAAATAAAAGGCTTTACGTGGGGTTGAGTCATGAGAAAGAAACTGGAAAACATGAGGTGGGGTGATTTGAATTATTATAAGATATTAAAAATTTGCTTGACATGTGGCAGCCATTATTATCATTACTATTATTATAGACATTAGAATTTTTCATTATTATGAAGCTCTGTGAAGGTATATACTGAAACCCTGATGGGGAAAAAAAGGCCAGAAAGAACATTCTAAGCATTAGTCAGAGGTTTTTTTTTTTTTTTTTTAATACTTTTAAGGAATGCTTCTCAAACATTAGCGTCCCCCCCCCTCTCCTAGAGAGCTTGTTAAAACACAGATTTCTAATAAACTTGCACTCAGAGGTTTTTTTTTATTTTTTTTAATACTTTTAAGGAATGCTTCTCAAACATTAGCGTCCCCCCCCCTCTCCTAGAGAGCTTGTTAAAACACAGATTTCTAATAAACTTGCACTCAGAGGTTTTTTTTTTTTTTTTAATACTTTTAAGGAATGCTTCTCAAACATTAGCGTGCATGAGAATCTCCTAGAGAGCTTGTTAAAACACAGATTTCTAATAAACTTGCACTCTCATTCTGATCTAGTAGTAGTTCTGGGAAGGGCCCCCTTTTTTCATGGAAATTCATTCATATGCCATACAATTCACCATTTTAAAGTGTTCAATGCAGTGGTTTTTAAAGTTTTCACAGAGTTATGCAATCATCAGCATTAGCTAATTCCACATTTTCTCATCTCCAAAATCCGTAAAATTAGCAGTCATTCCTCATTCCTTCCTTGCCAAGTCCCTGACAACCACCAATTTTTCTATACTATGGATTTACCTATTCTGAACATTTTATATACATGAATCATCCAATATATAGTTTTTTGTGTACAGCTTCTTTCACTTAGCATAATATTTTCCAGGTTCATTCATATTGTAGCATAAATCAGTGCTTTTTTTATAACTGAATAATATCCCATTCTATGGCTATACTACGTTTATTTATCTGTTCATCAGCTGATGAATGTTTGGGTTGTCTCTACTTTTTGACTATTACAAGTAATCCTGCTATAAGCATTCATAGACAAGTTTTTGTGTGGACATATATTTTCAATTCTTTTGGTTATATACCTAAGGGTGGGATAGTTGAGTCTTATAGTAACTCTATGCTTAACACTTGAAGGAACTGTTAAACTGTTTTCCAAAACTGCTACACTATTTACATTCCCGTCAGCAATGTATGAGGGTGACAATTTCTCCACGTCATTGACACACTTGAGACTATCTGACTTTTGGATTATAGCCATCCTAGTGGGTACAAAGTGGTATTTCTTTGTGGTTTTGATTTGTACTTACCTAAGCAATAATGTTGTTGAACATTTTTTTGTGTACTTATTGGCCATTTGTAAGTCTTCTTTGAAGAAATGTACATTCTAATACTATCCCTATTTTTAACAGGATTATTTATCTTTTTATTATTGCATTGTGAATTCATATATCCTGGATATTAGATGCTTGCCATATATATAATTTTCAGATATTTTCCCCCGTTCCATGGGCTGTCTTTTCACTTTATCAATGTCATTTGAAGCACAGATTTTTAAAGTTTTTATAAAGTCCAATTTGTTTTTTCTTTGGTTGCTTGTGCTTGTGGTGTAATATCTATGAGGCTATTGCTTCATCCAAGGTCACAAAGAACACGACCTTTGTTTTCTTCTAAGAGTTTTAAAGTTGCAGTACTTATATTTAGGTCTTTGATTAATTTTGAGTTAATTTTTGTATATGGTGTGAAGTAGGAGTCCAACTCTTTGGGATGTGGATATACAGTTGTCCAACACTATTTATTGAAAAGACTATTGTTTCTTCCATTTAATTATCTTGGCATCCTTGTTGAAGACCAGTTGATCATAAATGTGTGGGTTTATTTCTGGACTCTCAATTCTATTGAACTGAGATATATATATATCTCCTTATGCCAATACTATGTAGCCTTGATTATTGTAGCTTTGTAGTAAGTTTTGAAACTGGGAAGTGTGAGTCCTCCAATTTGTTCTTTTTAAAAATTGTTTTGGCTATTCTAGGTCTCTAACATTTCCACATGAATTTTAGGATCAGCTTGTCAATTAGACATCTCAAATTCTACGGTCATAGTGGAAGGAAGCATGTGATCTAAAGTTTTGGTGCATACTTGATATGATAAAAGACCCTAGGCTGTCACTGGCTGGTGCTACAATTCTTTTAGTTTACATACTAATATCAATTTTGAGTGTCTAGAAAATCTCTTATATCACTGTGAGGAAGAATGAGAATTTTGGATTAAAAAAAAATATCAGCTCAGGATTCATCCAACATGCCAGAATTTCTTGCTCTGGGAAAAGCAACCACACAGACAATCTGTCCAGGATTACCCTGCAAGTATAAACTAACAATAACTTCCTCTCTCACCTGTGTCTTTACCAAAGCCAAGTTAAACAGAGTTGGAAAAAGTAGTTGACAGTTATACTGATTATAACTTCAGCAAGCACTATAAATCAGATGATGGCAGAAAGAATGTTGAAGAACTTCAGTAAGAGAATGCTCTCATAGAAACTCAGTGAAAGGATCTGAACCAAAACAGGATGGAAGAGAACTAGAGAAAGGTATTTGAAAAGGGTAAAAACTTTATTATTCTAGGAAAATCAAAATTTATATAGATAAACCAGAACTGATTTTGCCCTCAGAAGTATTTTGACACTAATACTTTACAATTTAATGACCCAGAAAAGGGCAGGAATAAACTAGCACTAGTGCAGGTTTGATTGACTAGCTGATTGATTAAATTGCCCAAATGGCAGAATATATCACGTGCAAATGTGAGACTATTCATTGAACAAAAAACCGGAGAGATTTAATTAGATCTTGTTAAATGTGTGATGAACACTGAAATTAATGTTGAAGTGTTATTAGGGTTAGCTATTGTAATTTTGGGACAGGCTTATGTAACAAGATAATACATTGAAATATTAACTAATGCCTTCCACTCCTGCCTCCCTAAGCAACAGAGTCAGCAGATTCTACCCAACATTGTTACTCCTACAGTGCCACATGATGCCTAACTAAAACCTGCAAATCATCCAAATCCATTCAAATGAGCCCTAGGTATTACCTTTGCTGAGAACTGATATACTTTCTTCTGGTTTCCACTATTGAAGATTTACCCTTAGCAGCATTTCTCATGTCTCCCATTAAGCATCAATAAGTAATTCTGACCACCTATTCATCTAAATATTGCTCGGTTTCCTTCCAAAATATGGAATATGGACAACTCCTTTTCAAGGCCCAATTTATATACAATCTCCTCAAAATAGAAAGTGATATCTTCTTAGAGAGTCAATGGTAATGTAAAAAGAAAGCCTGAACATATGTATATATGTACATATATATGTTATATATATATATACACACACACACACACACACACACACACACACACACACACACACACACACACATACTAAATAGAAACTAACTGGAGTTCTCCCCTCCTCTTCCCAAGCCACAAGAGTCGTAACACCTCACTCTTACAAGCACATGTATATTAATCTATTATGCTTATAATGCCCTTAAGGATGCTACCACTGGCTTGGCTGCTTAGTGGTTTCTTTTTAGATGTGGTTAGGGTGATTGTTGTCTACAGACATATGCTTTGGAATGGAGATTTTAGAAGCTCTTTTTAATATAAAGCTAAGGGAAGGAAGAAATTTTAATATCTCTAGACTGGAAGGAAGCATCCAAATTGGCCAATGCTACAGGCCTCCTTAGCTGATGTACTAGTTAGTTGTTAAGTGCAGAGCCAAATGTAGCAAGACAGTCCTCCCCCCAGTAAAACTCAATATTTGTACCCTGGACATTTATAAAATTTGAAGACTCCTGAACAGGCATAAAATATCTAACTATTGAAAAAATTCACCCTTCTTAGTCATGGTATGGTATGGCATAATATCTATGTACAATGCAAAGGAAGAAAATAAAAGAAGCCTAATTATATATATAACAAAAATCTCTGACAAGTGTAGAAACTACAGTTTCTTTTTAGACAACGATTTGAGACATTCATAGGAGCTACCACTTTTTGAGAGACAATTAGGCTAAAGTGGACAAAGAAAAAGAAGCATTTAATGTTTAGGTGCATACCCACACAAATGAACAAAATTGTATTTACAAACCCATAAAGTTACTCTGTAAGGGATTAATGAAGTTCTTTGGCCAAAAACTTGGCTATGTAGGTAAAGAGTGAGACTATGTGAGGCCTCAAAAAGATGGCCTGCTTTGTGACTGAGAGCTGGATGGTGATACTAGATCATGTAGTGCTTGGAATGTTAGAGACTGAAACAGACCTTACTGAGCATCTCTGGTATTCACATTAGATGTCGAAAAACTACGATATGTGCCTTGAAGTCAAAAACATACCCAAGGATTAAATTAAAAACCAAACAGAAAAATAACCAAGCTAAAAGGATCCAAATAATCTACCAGTAATGTAATACTTGCCAAAACAAAAGTCAATACTCTTTATTTTTATAACATTATCCCAACTCTTGACAAGGATAAATACAAGATATTTTGCATGTAATTAAATTTTGTTAGTATATAGAAAAGCAGGAAAATCTGACTTTAAATTAAGAGAAAAAAAGAGGTCATCCAAATTGGACTTATGTTACACCAGATATTGGAATTTGCAGACCAAGATTTTAGAGCAGCTATTATCAATATTTTCAAGGATTTAAAGAAAAATATAACCATAATGAATACATAAATGGGACATATCATAAGAAAATGTCAGCTATAAAAATAAAAAGTTTAAAGCTGAAAAGTGCAAAATCACAAATGAAAAATTTGGTGAATATGCAAAAGTTGAATACAGGTATAAAAAAGATGATATAAGTAAAAAACAAAAAGTAATATGGTAGACTTAGATATAGCCATATGAATAATTGTCTTACATGTAAGTCAACTAAAAATACCAATAAAAAGGTAGAGATTGTTTGACTAGATAAATTATGCAAGACACAGTGATATGTTGTCTACAAGAAATATACTTTAAATATAAAGGCACATATAGATTGAAAGTCAAAGGATGGAAAAAAAATACCATGTAATAGGTAACCATATGAAGCATAGGGTGGTTTTATAAATATTAGACAAAATAAACTGCAAGAAAAGGGATATTATTAGAGATTTTAAAAAAGGACATTTCATAATGATAAAGGGCCAATTTATCAAGAAAACATAACAATCCTAGATGTGTATGTGCCTACTAATTGAACTTTAAATTAAATAAAACAAAAGAGCCAATTAAAACTGACAGCAGACATATCTTCAATCACAGATAGAAATTTTAACACCACTTAATAATTGATAGGAGTAGACAAAAATACCAGTTACTATCCAGATGATATGAACAGCACTATCAAACAACTTGACCTACTTGAATGACAACAAGACAATTATTTCCATTCTCACTACTTCAACTGCCATTATGCTAGAGGATATAGCCAGTGTAATAAGTAAAGAAAAATAAAGACATAAAGATCAAAAGGGAATACATAAAACTGCCCTTATTTAAATTAAAATGATCATTTATATAGAAAATTTAAAAATCTACAAAATCTACTAAACTAATAAGTTAATTTAGCAAAACTTCAAGAAACAAAGTCCATACATTAAAGTCTATATTATTTCTGCACTATAGCAGCAAATAATTGGAAATAAAACTTTAAAAATGCCATTTATGATAGCATCAAAATCATAAAGTACTTAAGAACATATTTAACAAAAGTTGAACAAAAATTCTACACTGTGAATTACAAAATACTGCAAAAAAAAACAAATAAAGAAAAGATATTAATACCATGTTCAAAGACTAGAAAACTCAGTATTTTTAAAATAATAATTCTCTTCAAATTGATATATGCATTCAGTGCAATATTTTTTAAATTCAATTTTATTTATATTTATGGGATACAGTGTGTTGTTTCAATACATGCATATCCTGCACAATGATTCGCTTAGGGTAGATAACATAGTTTTGTTCCCATTAGTTCACCCCTAATCCTCCCCCTCATTCCCTCCCCTCCCAGCCTCTGGTAGCCATTTTTCTACTCTCTACTTTAAACACACACACACACACACACACACACACACACACACACACACACACACACACACACACACACAAAGATTAACATCCTTTTTGCAAAAAGAACTCTTAAAAATGAATTAGAAAAATCTAAGCAGAAATTTGGTGAAAGATATGAGTAGATAAGTCACACACCCCAAAGAAACACCCGTGGATAATAAGTATAGTCTAGGATCTGGTTGCAGGTGGTGGTGGAGTTGGCCCAGCCCCTGTCTCAGGACCCTGGGCATGGGCTGGTTCTGCTGCTGGCCTGAAGGTGCAGCGGTAAGGGTGGGGCTAAGGCCCACAGCCCAATGCAATATTAAACAGGAATCCCAGCAAGCTGTTTTTGAAAAAATTAACACATTGCTTATAACATTTATATGGATAAGCAAGGAATTGTAACAGCTTAAACAATTTTGAAAAAGAACGAAGTTAGAGAGGAATTATACTGTCTGATTTCAAGACTTATTATAAAGCTACATTAATAAGGACACGTGGTATAAAGAGAGGCAAACAGACCCACGAAACCAAATAAAGTCCAGAAATAGACACACGTATATGCCATTAATTAAATTTTGATAATGGTTCCTAGGAAATTCACTGGAAAATATTTTTTAAAATCTTGCTAGAAATACCGTATTGATTAATAGAATAATCAATATCTATATTGATAAAAATGAAGCAATAAAGCTCAACCATTACTTTTTTTTTTTTGTCTTTTTCGTGACCGGTAAGGGGATCGCAACCCTTGGTGTGGTGTCGCCCACACCACGCTCAGCCAGTGAGCGCACTGGCCATTCCTATATAGGATCCAAACCCACGGCAGAGTGCCGCTGCGCTCCCGGCACTGCACTCTCCCGAGTGCGCCACGGGGCCAGCCCTCAACCATTACTTTGAACCATTCATAAATATTTAATTCTATATAACAATCCATATACAAAACATAAAAGCTAAAAGTTTAAAACTTTGTGAAGAAAACATAGGAGAATATCTTTCAACCATGGAGTAGACAATAATTTCTTAGAACACACAAAAATATGATTAACCATCAAAGAAAAAATTGGCAAATTGTACTTCATCAGAATTTAAAACCTCTGCCTCTCAAAGACACTCTTAAGAAAATGAGAATTCAGACTATATTCTGGGTTACAGAGATCCAATGCATTTATCGGTCAATTAAAAGATTTGTAACTAGAATATAAAATGAACTCCAACAAATTAATATTTAAAAACAACAAAAATTTAAAACAAAATAGGCAAAAGATTTGAAAATTTATTTCATGAAAGATTTCCAATTAAAATTAGCACATGGAAATTGTTCAACATCATTAGTAGTCATAGCATGATAATTAAAAGCTCAATGAGATATTACTAAATGCCTACCAGTAGCTAAAATTTTTTAAAAAGTGATGACAGAAATGTGAAGTACCACTCTTACTTTGCTGGCGAGAATATGAATGGTAAAACTACTTTTGAAAACAATTTAGAAGTTTCCTATAAAGTTAAATATACACATTTTCTATGATGTAGCAGTTCTACTCCTATATATTTATCCAAGAGAAATGGAAATATTTATTTTGTTTATTCCTGTGCAAAAAATAATCCCCAAACATAGTGGCTTAAAACAACTATTTATTATCTCAGAATTACTTGGGTTGACTGGGGACTGGACTCATTTGGGTGATTTTTTTGGTCAATATGGCTGGAGTTGCAGTTATCTAAAACTCGACTGGGCTGGAATGTACCAGATGATCACTTATATGGCAATCAACTGCTGCTGACTTTCAGCTGGGAGCTCAGTTAGAAATATCAGCTATAGTGCCTTTATTCTCTTCCATATGGCCTCTGCACATAGCTTGGGCCTCTCACAGCACAGTGGTTGGGTTCTAAGAAGAATCATTCCAAAAGACAAAGGTGGAAGCTTCGGATCTACTTTTATGAGTTACACAGCATCATTTCTGCTAAATTATATCGTTCAAAACCAGTCATAGAGCCAGTTCATAATCAAGGGTACGAAATATAGATGCCACATCTCAATGGAAAGAGAGGCAATAATTTTATGGGCATCTTTTCCCACTATACACAAAAAGATTTAGGCAATGATGTTAACAGTCACCTGATTCATAATCAACAAATTATTAATCAAAAACTGGAAATGACCCAAATATTCATCCACAGATGAATAAACAAATTTTTATTTATTTGTACAACTGGGTACTTCATTTGACTGATTTAATGAATACTTAACTGAATAAAAAGAAATATACTATGTATTAATATTTACGATAACATGGATGAATGTTACAGACAATAAGTTGAACAAAAGAAGCCAGGCACAAAAAAGTACATATTGGATGATTCCAATTATAAGAAGTTCAAGAATAGGAAAAACTAAAATTCAGAATAGTGGTTTCCTCTGGAGAAGAGAGATTGAATAAAGGAAGAACACAGATTTTCTGGGGAGATGAAAATGTTCTAGGTCTCAATTGTTTACATTTTTCAAAACTCATTGAACTGTACACTTGAATGCATGCATTTTACTGTGTAAATTTTGCCTCAATTTAAAATATAAAAGACAAAAAATACTTTTAAAAGTTTCCATCCTGTTTGTTCTTCTCAATAGTTTTATGAGAAAGAAAGCTGATATTAATATTTTCATTTGAAGAAATAATAAATTGTTTAAGAACATATGGAAAATTTGTGGCATAGGAATGACTAGAATCCAGATAAGGCAAGTATTCATGGCTGAAGAAAAATTTTTTTTTTCTAAGTATTGCCTCAATTTAAGTAATGATTTTATTTTCAAATTATAATAGAAAGCTGATTGGATATACTTTGATATGCAATATTAAAGACTTCTATTTATTACAAAGACCTATCTCGTACATAGCCAGATCGTGACAGATATCATATTATGGGTATTTCTAATACATCAGCCATTACTATATTTCTGTTTTCCATGACATAATTCCTGGTCATAGCATTCATAAGTCTGGTATCAAAGTTAAATTAGGGAAAAAGTAAAAACGTTTCCCAAGGGACATTCTGTTCCAAAGAAAATGAACTGTTCCAGTCTGACTTACTAATACTGAATTTTTTGAAACCAAAATGACTCAAAGCAAAACATTTCTTAAAGCAGTTTGGTCAAATTACTCTCCAAAGAAAGTCATGCTTTAAAAATCCCAACTGGTTAGTAAGGCACTCATAGTCCAACACTAGCCAGAATTTCTAGGATTTTGTGACTTTTGGTTTGGTATTGCTACACTTTTTTGTCAGTGGGAGAAATTTCTAAATTCCAAATTCTTGTAAAAATAATACTTTAAATGTGCATGAGAGTAGTTATTCACTGGGAATTCATATCAGATTAAATAAAAAATTTGTGGCAAAGAATCAACTATAAGATATATTCTATTCTTATCTTTCCCCTTGACCTTTGCTGGTTCTGTTTCTGTTGCTGTTGGTGATGGTGGTGATGGAGTGTGTGCGTGTGTATCCTGTAAGTTCATGAGCATTGTCTTGAATACTTGCCAAATGTTAGGTCTTCGGTATTTTTTTCGAGCGGTGACAAGAGAAGCAGAGGGTTTTGACTGTCTAGAATGTACAAAAATCCACATACATGTAAATACATCACAATTATTCCTATTAAAGCAGCAAAAACGAGGTTCTTCTGTATACTAAATGGGAATGAAATATATTGTGAGGCCATGCAGAAATGAATATTCTGTTAAAAAAAATACAAGATGTGAAAGTAATGGTGTTCAGAAACAATATAGCAAATGGCCATTATTAAGCACAGTATTAGAAATATAACTTCCATAAAGGACCTTTGAAGTATCATACAAATGTCTCCTCAAAGTTTTTAAAATAGCTAACACTAAAAAGATTTTTTTTGTGGTGTTGTTGCTTAGCCCAGACCAAATTTCTGAAGAAAGCAATGAATACTTCTCATTTCTGAGAATTCCACGGCTTCTGGAAACATTTAAAACTTTAATTCTCATCTTTTTTTCCTATGTATTGACTCTCAACAAAGATTTTTTTTAAGGCTTGTGCAACTGGACAAAAGATAACTAGCCACCGCATCCACCCAAGCTGGCCAAGGAAAAGCCCAGCTATTATTATTTGAAACCTAGTTCAACATGGACTCAATCAAATCTTATTGATTTACTCCTTTCTCAAGAAGATTTAATCTGCAGTGGGCAGCAAGGAAAATTGGATAATGAACGAAAGGAAGAAAAATATCCTTGACGTTTCACAGAGAAGCTGAAGCAACTTCAACGCAAAGTTATTCCCTGAATGATGCTGCTTCTTTATTGAACTGCAAAGCCAATGTGCAAAAGACAGACAGACTGCATTGACATTGCAAAGTAAACCCAAGAGTTACTGGCTTTTTCTTTTTCTTTTGCATGCAAGCAAGTAACTCTACTCTCCATTTAAACTCTTATTGTTTTCCTTATATTGATATCCTTGATATGCTTATCTTGATAATGACACATCTACATCCCTAATTACTGCAATCAGGTAGCACTTCTTAAAGGTAACATAAGGAGTAGTGGATATAAAGTAAAATAGAAACTTAGAAATAATATTTCCAAGTCACATACTAGTAACTATGTCACTTTAGTAATATACTAAATCACATAATTAGAGGTCTTTCTGATTTGTTGAAAAAGATCAATTTAGAATGACATTCCCACACTGTTAACATTCAAGGCAGTATAATTTAATTGGAATTTCCCTTTGTCATTTAACTCCAATAATCTCTAAATCATGGAACATATGTAGTTTGGTTAATACTTTAAGTTGTATAATTTTCGTTCTTTAATACCAAATGTCTTGCTGCTTTCTGAACATTCTTTTGAGTTGATCAGATTCCCAAGACTGAAAATATCATTTAAATATTCCCTAAGAATATCCAGGAAACAGTTTCCAATGTAGGAAAAAGCCAATTTGAAATAGTGGAGATCAAAAAATAGAGAAGTAAAGGACAGTAAATAGCCCTATCCTTTCCTCCGTAACTTTAAGATCTACTTGTAAGTTAAAGAGCACCCTAAAATAAAAAGTTTTACTATGATTAAATATTCACAGACTGCTTGCTACTCAACTTAGAACTTATTGGAGGTTATATGTGAAATATAAGGCATTGCCACTGATTTTAAAGAGTTTATAGTTGTCTTGAAAAAGACAAAAGCAAAATTAAGAAATAATTAAAATCTGCTCATGAGGTAATTATTATAAGTACATTAGATATCCAAAGACCAAAGGTGGAAGGACTATGTTTCAAGTAGCTTTGTCTGAATATGCCTTCTCAGAAAAGACAGGACTTTGAATTTGTCTTGAAGAAAGTAAGGGATTCAGAAAGCAGAGGACAGTTTCTGGTTGGGTAACCTGGAAGTCTCTTGGACCTTTGATATTATTGTGGCCTCAAAGATAGGAGTGAGTAAACTGAAGATTTCAATAGCTTAAAATATGGTTATTGGGCAATACAATAAAGTGGTTAACCAGATTGTGGAGAGTTGCCGGCGGGTGTTTGCCAGTGACCGTGAAGAAAGTGGTTTGTAATCTGTAAACCATTAAAAATTTCTTGTGGCAGATTCTGTAGTGCTCAACTTCTAATCCAGGATTTTCTACTTCTTATATCTTTCCTAGCTGGAAAGTAGAGAAGAGAATTTCTTTCATCGGCCTCAAAGAATCGATGTGAGGCTCAAGAAATAATGAGTACTCCAATTAAACTGGCCAGTGTTAAAAGGACCAAGAATAACAAATGCTGGCAAGGATGTGGAGAAAAGAGAAACCACCTATACTGTTGGTAGGACTGTGAAATAGTATGGCCGTTATGGAAAACAGTATGGAGATTTATATACCAAAGGAATGGAAATCACCATGTGGAAGGGATACCTGCACTCCCCTGTTCATCACAGCTCTATTTACAATAGCCAAAATGTGGAACCAACTTAAATGTCCATTGATGGATGACTAGATAAGGAAATGTGGTATATATACACAATAGGATACAACTCAGTCATAAAAAAAGAATGAAATTCTCCCACTTGCAACAACATGGATGAGCTTGGAGAAAATTATGGTAAATGAAATAAGACAGAGAGAGAAAGAGAAATACCACATGTCCTCACTCATAAGTGGGTGCTAAGAAGGAAGGAAGGAAGGAAGAAAAGAAAAAAAGAAAGAAGTGTACCACAATAATACATTGATCTTTCAGAAGGAGAGAACAAACCTATAGTTACTAGAGGTGGGGGTGGGGAAAGGGGGCTGGAGAGATTGGGTAAGGGGCATAAACAATAATTATGATTTGTAATAATGAACATGCTAATAATATTGATTTGATCAACACATGTTGTACACAGGTGATGGTAGTCAACGTTGTACCCCCCAAAATATGTATAAGCAGTTATGCTTCAATAAAAAAAAAAGAAAGAATGAGCATAAAAAAGTTTAGGAAGCTGCAAACCATTCAGAATGTTTTCATTCATATTACATTACTCTGTGGGGTTATGACTAGAGTTAAATTGCTTTTGACAGGTAGTAAATCTTTCAGGCTACCAGGATGACGATGTCATTTTGTGGATTGTTTTATTATACTGTAGTTGGGAACAAAAATAACACAGGGCCTTTCTCAACCACCTGGACACAGCGCGGGTGAGACAAATAGTTTCCCTTTGAACTGGTGATAAAGAAGCAATTACTTTTAAAGTGCTCTATCTCCAGTGGGTTTTGGTGCTATCATTCTCAACCTTAGGGGATCTTTTGAACATACGTGCTCCGACCTGTCTTTGCCCAAGACCAACATCAGAGATGCCCAGATAGGAGCAGACATGGGCAATGGGCCAGAATGATTTTAATGAGAAGCCAGGTTAACTTACACACTGCTTCCTGATTAGATTGGGCAACCCAACAGCCCACTTCCAGTGGGAACTTTGTATTACTTGCTTGCCAGTTGAAAATCAAATATTTTTTTCACCTTATATTCTGTAAACAATTCATGGTGAGTTGATTCAGAGTGCAACCCAGGTGAGGCATGTCCATCTATAAGACTGACAGGTGGAACTGGAAAGGTCTCATGACCCTTCTCTGATCTTAACATTTGGTACCCCAAACTGATTCATATATTCACTTATATTTAAAATAGCTTATTTGGAACTAACCTAAACACATACACACACACATTTTAAAACTCAATAACCTATGTTATTAAACTTTTTTTTTCACCAAGTCTTATTGTACCGTGGTTTATTCCCTGTGGTTAAGCTGAATTTAATTGCTCATGATCTTTAGTCACATTTTTGAAGTTTTGTCTTAGCCACTTCAGTGAGGCTTATCTTCTGTTTTTAGATACATTTCAATCTCTAAAAAGTCAGTGTAATAAATCTGCAGGCTGTTGTCTACAGATTACTACTCCCCAGAAGGATGAAAGATTACATTCGCTGAGTCAGGTATGATGCCAATGGTATCAGGAAGCTGTTTAGGACAGAGAACTTCCCATTTAGCTTCCCACAAAGTAAGAGCCAAACCTTCCAGCCTTCCTTAGCGAGAGAATTTCTTAAGTTTCTTTCCAGAGTAAATGTTCTAAAGATCTATGACACCTCTTTCTCGCTTACCAATGGAGGTCATGTCTTGCCAAGTAAGATGGGCGAGGGAGTTAATAAAATTGCCCAGTGTCACAGGGGACAAGAAAAAGAGTTTCATTTCAAGACTGGTTTCCAATTGCCATCATGTTTGCCAATTATTTTCTGCTAGCCTATGATGAGGACAAAGTTCTGGAGAATAATCCAGAAGAGGATCTAGTTAGATTTCTATGAAAGAAAGCCTATGGCTCATTCCAGCATCATAGCCATGCCTGCTATGGAATTAGACATGCGGAAGACCTGGCCATTAAAACTTCAGTGTTGTAACTACTCCCACAGACAAAGAGAGAAGAGAAAGAGAGAGAGAGAAAGCTGGAAGCTACCTCACCCTTCAATTTCAGGTGGCAGCTCTGGGCTCACTGGGAAATAGAACAGGCCTGTTGAAACAGACTTTATTACCACTAATCACAAAATTGGATGCTACCAGAAGCTTGGGGGGGGGAGCACCCCTCCCCCCATTAAGTTGTTTGGGGGAAGCCAGAGTGGGTGCTGTCTTGCTGTGAAATTGATTCAAACCCACAGACCAAACTTCCAGATGAGTCCATCAAACTCAGCCTCCCACAGCTTCTCCAAGTTGTGCCAGATGTACACCTAGCTGAGGAACCAAAGCTAGAGCAGGCTTGGGCTCTCTGCAATTGCTTTAGACAGCACTCAACCTACCCCACCTCACCCCCAACCAAGATCAAAACCTCTTCTAATTCAATAGTGTATTGAACTGCCCGAAAGCAAGGTATCATCTTCCAGGACAGTTTGCTGGGCGATTTTTGAAGATTTTTGCTTGTTAAACACTTTGACACACATGCTTGCTAAACCCTTTGACACACATGCTTGCTAAACCACAAGTATAGGATTTCCAGTAAGTATATGATTTCCAGTAAGCAGACTTGACTTGGGAGCCTGTTCCTGCCACTGACTTCAGGTGGGAGTAGGGACACTTTCATTATTATTATCTAGGCTTCTGGAACTGGCTGAAGTCCAAAGAATCATAAAATAATTTAAGGAACCTAGAATGACCTGCCTGTAAGGAGAGGAGTCTTTCAGTTCAGTGCAGTTCTAATCACGGATTACATTTCCTGATTAATAAACAATAATAATAATTAGAGAGGATTAAGGACCTTCAGAAATTTTTCTAAAGTCAAACCTCCTTCTACTTTGGTGCCAATTTCCTCTCTAGATGGAGACGAGAGGCACCTCCCAGAGGGCTCTGTCCCCTGTGGAAGCTGGCCTTCGCTAGCCCTGGCTGATCCAGGGGATGAGGTCCCTGCAAGATTGGTCCTCACCTCTGGCGGGAGCAACAGCTCCAGCTCCACCGCGGGACGGAGCTACAACGTCTCCTGGAACGGGTGCCCACAGCTCCTCCCAGCCACCCTCTTACGAATTTTCACTGTCCAGCCCCCATCCACCGAGCCCTCATCCCCACTCACCCCGGAGTCCAGGGAATTTCCCGAACATCCCAAAGTTTGAGTTTCCTGCCTGGGGGGAAGGGGCAAGCGCAGATAAAAGGAGTGCAGAGGTCTTGAGCGAGCCACACTGCCCTGAACCTTCAGATCTCCGCCTCTCTCTCTCCTCTCCAACCTGCGCCTCCTCGCCTCGCTCCCTTGGCCGCTATGAACCTCCTGCTCTGCCGCTCTGCCCGCATCCCCGGCCCTTCGGGCTCGCTGTGCGCGCTGCTCGCGCTGCTGCTGCTGCTGCTCACGCAGCCGGGGCCCTTCGCCAGCGGTGAGAGCGCAGGGCACGCGGGAGGCACCCGGCCAGAGCGGCGCGTCCCAGCCTCCCGGCGGCCGCTGCGTCCCGGGCGCCAGGAAAGGCTCTTCCAGCAACCGGCTCTATAACGGTGTCTCTCTTTCTTTCCCAGCTGCTCCTGTCGCGGTCGTGGTGAGAGAGCTGCGCTGCGTTTGTTTAACCACCACGCCGGGAGTTCACCCCAAAATGATCAGTAATATGCAGGTGATCGCTGCAGGTCCGCAGTGCCCCAAGGTGGAAGTGGTGTAAGTTCTAGTGCACTGCGGTGTACGCTGTGACCTTGGTAAAAGAGAAGTCCTCCAACCTGGGCGTTCAGCACCTGTGGCTCATGAGTGCATCCTCTTTTTCTCTCTCCAGAGCCTCCCTGAAAAACGGGAAGGAAGTCTGTCTAGACCCAGAAGCCCCTGTGATCAAGAAAATCATCCAGAAAATTTTGGACAGGTACTTGCCACTCTGATCTTTGTGGTTTCTTAATCTCTTCTCCACAGAGTGCAGACTTCGCAAGGTCCTTATTTTCTCTACAGGATTTAGGTGCCACATTCCAGACCATGCTTAGAATGCAAAGGTTGTTAAGAAGAAGGGAAAGTTGTTCTGGAATGTCCTGAAAAAAACCTTTTATCACTAATCTTACATGTAATTGAATAAGCAATTACAAAGAGCTCATTACTGAGATATATTTTTTGTCTGCCCTTTGCTTTTATTGATCTTTATTCTTGTTTTCACTAAACGTTTCAAGCGCTGTGTTTTGAAAACGGGGCAGAGTAGACAGGAGTGTGGAAATTTGGTCAAACTGATATAATTCTTTTCTCAACAGTGGAAACAATGAGAACTGATTAAGAGACAGGACCACGCATTGGAAAAATTGCCCCGTCTTCAGCAGAGCAGTTTTCTGGACGTCTCTGGACCCAGTGAAGACATGAAGGAAGGGCTGATTTTTTCCAGTACTCAGCTTTCTTCATGGATTTCCCACTTTGAAGGAGGGGAAAACCTATGTTTGTCCCTGAAGCTCAGCTTATGAAGTATTTAGCATACTATTTATGTCCTGCTATTTGCTGTTATTCCATCTGCTGTGTTATTGGAATCTTTGGCAATTGGCTGTTTTGTGAGCCAAGAACCACTGGTTGTTAATCTTTCGATGCATCTTGAAGATTACTATTGTAATTCTAGAATCTGTTCCTTACAGTGTTATTGAAAAAGCTGTGGATTTAATACGTAAATGATGTTTCATTAGAATGCTATTGAGGGAGATACAGTAATCCTCACTCTTCTTATAAAATAGGAAACATTTTAGTGGATTTTGGGGGGTAATGTGTTAGAGAACGTCCTTATTTTTGATCCTGGGATGCTATTACAGTTATATTTCATTAAAAAGCTGGGTGTATTGTACCGTTATTTGCGTAGAATATATTTCCTTATTCAGAACATCTAAATGTTTAGGTTCTATAAGGACTGATATATTCTCTTCCTATAATTTTAGACATTTGATGTCTTCTTAGTATGGCATACTGTCATGATTTACTCAATTAAACTTTGATTTTATATGCTATTTATTAACTATTTTATTAGGAGTGCTATAATTCTGATTACTAAATATGGTTTGGATAGTTGAAGAAGCCAGGAAACAGGTAAATTCCTGGCTTCTAGTTTTTATAGAAATGTATCCCTTTAATCTTTTTCAATAAAAGCAAACAATAATAATCTGTACTCTGAAGATTTCAAATACATTTGAACTGTTGAGTATAAATTCATTTAGTTTTCCAAAAATATACAGCATTGCTAAGATTTTTAGATGCCTACAGTACATCTTTGAAAGGTATTGACCACTTTGTTATAAGGAATTGTATATGCATCACATTCACTGTACTAAAATTGTACTTTTTTAGTGTATGCCTCATTGGCTTATAGTACTTATTTTGTTCTTTGGAAAAAAATAAAAGATTTTAAAACTTTACTCCTGTAGTTTCTTACTTCTGATACTGTTACAAAAATTTTATTTATTTTTAATTTTACATTATTTTAAAAATTAATTCTGCTCCTCTCTGGCTAGCAAAGAGGACCGTCGCTTTACAGTGCCATTGCATTGGTTCAATCTTTCTCCACTCTCACTTCCCTTTCAGATACTCCTTCAAGGCACCAACAGCTTCTGGAGTCTTTAGAAAATACAAATACAATACAACTCATCTATCTTAAATCCTTAACTGGCCCTCTATTTTCTAGACATGAAATAAAAGTTGCTAGGCATGGTAAAAGAGATTCTGTCTCATCCCACTCCTGATTACCACTTCACTTCTGCCTAACATTCTTTGCAGTCTGGCATTTTAGTTTCCTAACTGGCCATGCTCTTCCCTGGGTCCATGACTTTGCATTTGCGAGGGCCTCTACCTGAAAGGAAATTAGTCCTTTTCTGCCTATAGAAGAAAGCTTATTCATCCTTCAGAACTCAAGCAATACCTCTTTCATGAAGTTTCCCTTGGCACTCCCAACAGAGCACACGGTTTCCATTTTGATGTTTCCATAGTATCTTCTTTTTATTGTAATGATCACAAATGTTGCATTGCTGCTATTTATTTATAAATTTCTTTAGCTGACTCTACTAAGAGCTCTCCCAGAGCATCAACCACATTTCACCCGTTTCTGCATCTCCACCCAATGCATGGCACAGAATGATTTAATGAATTGATAAGTTATCCTGACCCTCAGGTTGTTAGTTAGTATCCTAAAATCAGTAAACAGACTCATGGTTGGTGTTGATTAAATTGTAATTCTTTTACTTCCATTTCTCCTTCTTGTCTACAGGTAATACAACAAGTGATTTGTCATAAGCAATCTCTTCAACCTATAACACCTACTCCTTGCTTTTACCTGGTTAACTTCCATCCTTCCTCCAGATAGCTTACCTGTCACTTCCTGGAAACAATCTCTCTGACCCTTCCCCCTATCAGATTAAGGCCCCTTTTATACCCTCTCATAGCTCTCTGTACTTTTCCTTTGTAACATTTTCTCACCAGGTTATAAAGAGTTTATAGACTATTTATATGTGGTCATTTGTTTAGTGTCTATCTATTTCAATTCACTGTAAATTCTGTGAGGGCAGAAACAGTGTTTATCATGTTCATCTCATTTCCTAGGACTAGTCCTAACACGTAGTAGGTATCTAAACAGATGACTGATCTAGGGTAAACAAGCCCCACTGTCTCTCCAGTATTAAAATAGCAATTTCATATAAATAGCCCATTCTTGGGAAAAGCCAAAAAAGGAAATGAAAGAGACAAATCCAACTAGTATATATGCATATGTGCCCCCACTGTGATTGGATTAATGCATTATATATGCTGATATTGGCATGTATTTGTATATGCTAATATATTATTAGCCTATGTATATCTCACCTAGGTTTTTCTGTATCTTTTGCTCTCTCTCCTTATATATAAGATATCAATTAGATTAATGTATTTTCTATTATTATATATTGATATATCCATAGAACAGAGAGAGAAAGAGACAGGGAGATAAAAAGATATGGAAAAAACTAGAGTAATTTCAGAGATAGGTTTGCTGATAAATTTTTTCAGCAATATAGAAAAGCATAAAATATCTCTAACCTTTTTAGAAAGCATTATTTCTGTAGTTTCTCTTTGCTCTCTCAAATAATATCTTTTTTTTTTCTTTTTGAACCTATGATTTATACAGTAATGCTGGGGAAATGCTAAAAAGCAAACCAAATTATCACAAAGGTTCAAACTCTAAAATTTTGTGTTTTAACAATCCCTGATTTGTCATATCAACACCCAAATACTTATCGAATAATACCTAATAGTAATAAATTAAAGCATATTATATGCCCTTTGGATGAGCAAAATATGTTTTGTACTTTCTATTATATATTGGTATATCTACAGAATAGAGAAATAAACATTACTGGTTATTTTTTTCTTTGTCATCATTCAAGATCTTTGTTTTTACCAGAAGCAAGACTTACAAGTTTAGTTTGATCATAGACCATAGAATAATATTCTTGCAATTCTAGCTGTCATGCCCGTTCTACAATTGGTCATTCCATAAAGAAAACAGATTATAGTATATTACCAAAGTGTAACCTATATAAGAACCTCAGTAACAGCCACTGCTCAGCATCCTACCATTACTAGTTGATTCTGCCACTAGCAAACTCAGGGTCTAACATGTCTGGGAAAATTTTTTCTAATGTATGTCTTCTAGAGATATGTCTAATAGTTTCCTCATACTAACTCTTAAATACTATTTTCACTCTGTTATTCATCTGAAACTGTCTCTCATATATGAAATCACCTGGAATTGAACAAATGATCAGCTAAAATCTACTCTCCTACGTTACTGCCCCAATCTGGACAATTTTCAAAGTGTAATTAACGTCCTTCATTCTACCAGACTTTCCTGCTTGCCTCTGTGTGTGACGCATTCACATAATCCTTCAATTCCTGAAGGTATGACAAGATCTATGACAAAATATGACTAGTGGCTTTGCTTTTCTATCATAGTTTTAATTCTTGCATAAGGAAAAGAATCACAGAGGGTAAATCTCATGTTACATATAACTTCAAAAGTCCTTCCTGGATGTTACAACATGAGAAATTTACTAGACAGAATGAACACGTGGGGATTTCTAGTTGTCTCCCTAACTAAATCAAGGAAGAGAAGGAGCGTGTACTATGATTCTGATTTTGGATGACGTCCTGGTTCACTCTCAGTCTGGAAAATTATCAGCACCGCACTCTACCGAGTGAGCCACGGGCTGGCCCTCAGTCTGGAAAATTAATATCAAATTCCTGAGAGGGACTGTGCATACTTCAAAGATGTAGAGTAAGAGAATGACATGGAAAGACAGCTTTTAGGTCTACAATCCTGTTTCTACAAGTTCTACAGTCATGTTTCTTAAGTATAGGGAAGTTGCAAGACCTCCATTTCTCTGAAAAATTCACCTTCTTATTGGATGTGTTCCCTCTGACACATAAATTTATGATGTTTGTTTCTAGGGTTGGACAAAGAGAAAAACAGTTGAGTCATTTTCAGCAAGAGAGTCTAGTATACTTTTCTACATTTTATGGTGCCATACAAAGTCAGAGAAACTACGTTACAAACCTAGTTCTGAGTATTTCTAGCTATGCGACCATGACCATTTATTGAACATCTCATTCCTCAGTTTTCTCATCTTTAAACAGGCACTAAGAGCCGTCCTGGAACAAAGTAGATGCTTGATAAATATTAGTTCCTTTCCCAAGTTTCTTAATTCAAACACTCCTTTACAAATGAAAAAACTGAGAACTGAATAGTTAAGTATCCTTATTTTTTCAAATTCATTTATATTCTTTTTATTTATGTATAAGTGATTATTTTTCAGTGCTTCCAAGAATTTGTTTTTATGAGATTTTTAAGAAGCTTCTGGAAACTATATATTCTCTGTATATTTTCTGTTTCTACTACTACTACATAGTAACATATCAAAATATATGATGTATTTTCTTTTGTATAAACATTCATCAGCAAATATCAATTTGTTGACTACTATCTTGTTATAGACCAGACCCTGTGCAGGAACTTTATGATTTGGAGATTACAAAGATGAAGAGCTTTCAGCCTAAGTTAAGGTCTTTTTGCAGCAAATATAGTCAGTTTCTCCACTGGACAGATTTTTTCCTAAAACGGGGAGAGGAACAGAGGGAAGAAGGAGTGGGGGAAAGAACTAGGAGAGAGGAGAAGAGAGGAGATAAGGAAGAGAGAGGAGGAGGAGGAATGGGGGGGTTGGAGGGGCTTGTGTCTTTTCTTTTCCTTTCTTTTTTCTTCTTTCTTTCCCCCTCTGTCCCTCCCCCCTTCCCACTCTTTCTCCTTTCTGTTTATTCCTGAGAAGTAGAATCACACTATTTAAAAGAGGAGGAGGAGGACCTAGGTGCCCCAGCAGAAATAGCTAGCAGCCAGCACCAGCCACCTCCCAGGTAAATGAGGCCATTTTTGACTTTTTGGCCATTCCAGTTGCTCTCTGACTGCACCCACTTGAGTGAGCTCAAGCAAGACGAGGACAGCAGAAGAATCTCTCATTAACATGCAGAATTATCAGAAATCACAAATTGCTGTTTTAAGCCACTAAGTTTGGGACTGGCTTGTTACATAGCAAAAGAGGATTGATAGTACTTGGCAATAATTAAATGTTTGCAGGCTCTCAAATGACATTGTACTAGAATTTTCTCAATGAATAAATATACGTAGTGAAAATGGGTAACATTCATGTTTTTGATGGTCAACAAATGATATTAATTAACATAAAATTAAAATAAATATGCTTAGGCCTGGAAAACTTTGCAGTACTTCTAATAACAGCATGCAGGAAGATATTTCCCCCTCAACTCCACCCCTCCCACGCCCTCCCTACCCCCATCCCATGCTTTACCTCTGGACAGCATACAGGAAAACCTCAAGTAACTTGAGTGCCAGAGTAATTGAAGTTTGGACAATTCTTGTCAACTCAGAGTTTTACAGAAAACACACTTGGTCTCATCACTTAGAGAAATTTTTTGTTAGCTCGTGTTTCAATTTATTGATTAAGATACTTTAACAAACTTACCCAAAATTTGATTATCCCTAGGATCCTCTGAACCAATTGTTTTTCATGACTGATTTACAGGTAATAGTTTATTTCCCTTATACTTGAAAAAAGGATTTGGGACATGACAGTTCAAAATGTTCTATGTAAGGCAGAATCAATATATGTCTTAATTTTAATGGTTAGTGGTCCTCCAATGTCTCTAGATATTTTCTTTCAAAATAGCTAACACATAAGTTCTGTTTTGGGTCTTAAAAAACTATCTTGTTTCCTGAATGACTCTACTATTTAGAAGACAATTTAAAGGAAAAAGAGTAAAATTACTTACCACAAAAATTAAAACAAAACAAAACAAAACACAGGGTGACAGTGTAAGATTTATACAAAGGCTGTCAAATTATTTTCAAACCCAAGAACTTCTGACACTTGTTTCTACTTCTAGCATTTATCTAAATCATAATTATATATAAGTTAACTGGTTTTTAAATGAACACTTGATTTTAAAATATTTTTTGCCCATTTTTTGTACAGTTTATCACTGACTGTATTGTGTTTCTTACCATGGAAATTGAAGGAAATGATGCAAATGATAGTAATAATGGTTAACAGTAGTAGTCATACAAGTAATGGTAAAGGTGGTAGAGTATTATTTATATCCTTTATTTTGTGCAAATATTTTACATCTTGCTTTTTAAAAAGAAATAGTTAAATGACCAAGTCACACAATGAAGAAAACTTTGTAATGCCTGGCATATAATACATGCTTAATCAATATTTCTTGAATAAGTAAAAACTAGTAAAAAGTTATTTTATATGAAATGCTGACTAATAGGCTTGTGAAATTTACTGATTCAAGAAATTTGTTAATACTTCCCCATGAACCTTGCTGACGATGTAACTTTTGTGACAAGACACATTTGTTTATTAAGACAATGACTTGATTCTGTCATTGTATGTCAACCTCTTTCCTGGTACCAACCAACTCAAATAGCATCATTACTTCAGAAAACTTTCCACATAGTTTCCTCAAAAGGGTTAGGAACTTTTGAGTAATCTAAGTGAAGAAATTTGAATAGTGTTAAATACAGAGGAAAAAAAAGTGTCCAATAAATATTGTCAGCAATATGTTTCGGGGAATTGTGATGAACAGAAAGAGAAAAATACATGAGTAATGTTGAAAACCTTTATATCTTACATTTCTGAAAATGTTTTTGAGCTTATATTTAAATAAAAATATATCAGACTTGAGAATTAACAGTATTTCAATCACATAATAATGAGGAAAGGCTATAAAGCCATTACTCAGGAAGAACTAGAACTATCCTTATTCTTTTCCCTGCTGAGCTTCTCTCTGAAATTGACTCCACATCTCGGCTCTTAGAAGGATACTAATTTTCAGCTTCAGCTTAAGCCCTTTATTTAGTCTTACTTTTTAGGCTATGAATTTCTATGTTGGGACAGATGGGAAATTATTTCAGTTTAATATGTTCTACTGCTAAACTTTAATTTATTAGAAAAAACAAATGGGGTAGAGAAAGATAGGGACTATAATACAAAATAGGACCTAAGAACTTAAGTAGGCACAGTCAGTAACTACTAAAACAGGAAAAATTGGATTAAAAACTTAAAAAAAAGGTTAGAAAAAATTATTTAACATATTCATTTTTTTAATAGAAAGTAATTTTTATATTAAGGTTTTGAGAATTTCTTTTAGAAATTTAAAGGTATTAAAAATTAAAAAAAGATTATGGGACATTTAAATAATGTTGTGTAAGATGTATAGTTGTAATAGAGATATAACTTGTGGCCAGGGCCTCTTGTGTCTGCCTAATTCTTTTTTTATCGGTTTTTTCCAAGTCACCTTTTTATACCACAAGTGCTTTGGGTCATGTGGAGTTTGGTCTGGGAAATGTAGGTGATTAGAGAGGAGAAAGAAACTTTCTTTCACATGATACGTATTCATTGGTATATTCACTGACATTCTTTAGGACCTACTGTGTATTGCATTGTCCTACATGCTATAGGATACATGAAACATTCAAAGAAACTTAGGACATGACTCTGCCTTCAAAAGTGTACAGTTTAGCTGAGGAAGCAAGTCTTACAGCTGGGATGGAGATCCAGACAATAACATACAAGCAAACATGAGATGTGTAGGTCCACCTCTGTATCTTTGAGTGGCTTAGTCTATATCATGTGGCATTTCAGACCAAAATCCTTAATTAGGGTCTGAGAATTCAGGGACAAAGACCTTATTGCAATTCGTAATAGTGCAAAACTGGAAACACCCTCAGATTAACCAACAAGGCTGAGGTTGAACAACTATTGACTTGACCATAGAATGTTATGCAGCCATTAAAAAGAATGGGGACAAAATTACACTGAGATAGCATAAAAGGATGCTGAACACATATTTTCGAAGGACAAAAGTAAGCTCTATAGTGATCCATATAGAGTGATCCCATTTATATAAAACAGACCTATGTATACCTCTGCATATGTATATATTTGTATCTCCATGTATTATGAACATGTATATGTATACATATGTGTATATAAATGCAGACAGAATAGAAAAGTAATGCCAAATTGTTACCTGTGGTTCCCACTGGAGAGTGATAATGCGGAATAATAATGAAGAGTAGCTTGCATGTTTTATTCTACATATATCTGCAATGTATGAATCTTCTACAACAAATTATATCATCTATTTTTCTGTTAGATTAAAAATAAAAGAAAAAATAAATATGCTGGGTCTTGCTTTTTAGGATATATTCAGATGGTAGAACAAGTAGTTTGTTTTATACTACAAAGGAAGATGAGTTTTGTTTGTGGTTTCTGGATGAAATTACAACAGATAATACATTCGGAAGACAGAAAAAAGTCTGTAAGCTAATGTCTAAAGTCAGTCTTTGATGGGAATTGGCTCATGTTTTATGCACATACTCCAAACCTTTCCCAACATTTGTCAACAACCAGGAAAACATCTGCTTTCTTTGGCAACTAGAAAAGGAAGATAACTCTCTTTTTCAAGGGCCACATGTTTATGCCTTCAGGTGCTCACAAATATGCCTATGAACTGCATTATAGGAAAGGCAGGGCATATTGTTACATAGTCATACAAAGAAAATACATGTTATATTTCAGTCTAGTTCTTACCTCTCTAAGTGGAATGCTTATACATGTTAAAGGGAGATGATTCTTGAGGAAGGGAACGTAGGAACGTGAAATGATATATAAAATGCAACTTAGCAGAAATTTTGATCTGTCTGCTGTTTATCTCGGTTGGGCACAGCCTGACCATGATGGGTATATCATCTCACACCCTCGCTTCCCTCTTTCCTACCTCTTCCTCTTACTGGCCTTGAGGGAATGTGTATAAAAGACATCTGGAGGGCATGTAAAGCCATTCTACTGCAGACTTCTAGGAGCAGCTCACCCTCTTGCTGAGGTTTCCTGGCCCTGGAAGCAACACTAGCTCAGCTTTCCCGTCATGAGCCTCAGACCTAACTCCACCTCCTTCTGTACCAGTGCGAGCCTACTTCGTGTCTTACAGGTGTTGCTGCTACTGTCACTGCTCCTGGCTGTGCTGTTTTCCTCCACCAATGGACAATGTAAGTGAAACTTAAGGAAAGCTGAAGATAGAGGCCCTGCTTTCCAGCAGCTGTAGCTGCTTCTGCAGCTGTGTTTGGGGGAAAGACTAGCCTGGCACTTCTGGGGCTGGAGAATGCCATTATACTAATAATTCTAATTATTATCAAGAGATATGCTTAGTGGGTACTTCACATGGCTGGGCATTCTGCTAGGCACTTTACTAAATAAAGTTTTACAGATCATATTTGCAATGACCTTATTACAGGGGTACAATAACCCTCAGTTTACAAATAAGGAAACTGAGGAAAATAACCATAACCACTAATAGAGTCACATTTTCTACCCTAGCTGAAAGTATAGATGGTGAACCGTACTTTGAACTGCGCTGCTTATGTATGAAGACTTTCTCCGGAATTCATCCCAGTAACATCCAAAATTTGGAGGTGAACAGGGCAGGACCCCATTGTGCCAAAGTTGAAGTGATGTAAGTCACTGTTTCTGGAAGTCACTCATTATGGAAGCCGTCTTATCCCTCCCCTCCACTATTTTCGGTAGCCTCACAGATAATTTTGTTCTTTCTTGCAGGGCCACGCTGAAGGATGGGAAGAAAGTCTGCTTGGACCCAGAAGCTCCCAGAATCAAGAAAATAGTCCAGAAAATTTTGGAAAGTGATGGATCAGCTGCTTAATCTGTTCTCTTTCTGCCAAACCTTTTTGCCTTCCAGGAAGGGTAGGAATTTGAAGGCTTAACTTTCCACAATTCTTATTTATCCGGGATACCTATTCTTACTGTATTAAAATTTGGATACATTTTCCATTATGTTTCAAAAATTACAGTTTATTCTGAGAAGGCTAAAAGATGACAGAGAACTGGCCAGTTAGAGCAGTTGGATAGAGTGTTATAACACCAAGGTCAAGGGTTCAGATCTCCCTACAGGCTGGCTGCCAAAAAAAAAAAAAGAAAGAAAAGAAAGAGAAAAGATGACAAAAGATGGAAATGAGCAAGTCTAGTTTCAACGTGTAATATATGGTTTGCTCCCTAATTCTTGGCTAAACATTGTACTGTGCTTTGTATTTCTTTATTTGAAAATTTCTTTCCATACACATTTGTGCTAATTTTTCTTTCTACTTTGCTGTTAGACTAGACATGTCTACAAAGATTAATAGATTTCATAATGATTAGTGATATTAGGAATCACACAGTGCCCAGCCTAGAATACTTTCTCAGTAATGTTTGTTAATATACTTAAGGACTTAATGGAGTTTTTCAGTGTCTTAGTTCTAGGATGTCTTGTTTCAAAACATTCTTTAAAGTTTTGAAACATTTTCTGACAGTTATTATACCCTTCTAACCCTACAAATAATAAAGTTGTAAATGTAAGTCTTGTAAACAGTGATTATTTACTCTTAAGTGAATATATTTAATGCTAGTAGGGCAAAAATATATGAAAAAGAAACATTAATATACTCTACAAAAACAACTCCAGTATTTTCTGCAACAAAAGAAAAAGAAAGAAAAAGGTAGCTTTTATCTAATGTTAAATGTTTTACTCTGGCATGTTTGTCTACATTTGCATTTATTTAATATGTACATGATACAATTTTTGTATTAGAAGCAGCTTTGCAAGTAAGTATAATAAAGAACTTAAACTTTACTGAACTATTCTTCTTTAATCAAAGAACTTTTATTCATTTCTTAATCTCTAACATTTATGTCTGCACTACGCTTACAGAAGTATTAATATGGAATAAAAATTTGCTATTGATTTGTTGTCTTAAAATGTTTTATCTACAAAATAAATGCATTTATTAAGTAATAGTTAACCAAAAAATACATAAATAAACATGTAATAAAGCAGTAAATGGGGATTGTATTCATTTTCATTAGTTTTTTTTTTTTTTTTCTGCAACAATTCAAAATAGCTCAGGCAGCTCACTCACATATCCCCAGTGGTTTTCCACTGAAATCTGACAGGGTCATCTTCTGAGACACGAAACAGGGTTTGCACTATGCTTATGTCTCTTGAGATGCAGGTGTCTTATTTTTGTGTGCATGTATTGCATTATATATTCTGTTTATATGCAGAGAAAGGATGATTTAATTGCCACTCACTACTGCCTAGATTCCTTTACACTGTAAATATTGAAATCTGAGTGTAAGGTTGCACACACCCAGTATGTTGCCCAACCATATTCAAAACCATTCCTCTTATCCATTCTCTCTGCTGCTAACCCAGAAAGGGCCTCAAGTTTCAGTTCCTTAAACATAGATGAATTACAACATGTTCTGCAACAGCTATTGTGCTAGATGCTGGAAGTTCAAAAATACATGTCACAGAGAATTGCCCTTGAAGAGATCACTGTCCAGTGGGATAGGCAGACAAGTGGACAAATAGTTACAATCACATGTAACACATGTTAATATAGAGGTATGCTCTAATTGCAGAAAGGAACAAACACACCAAGCCAAAGCCTTATCATCATCATTTTCAACACTTATTGACTTCACTAATCTAGCTACTTTGTATTGAGTGTCTATTATAGTGCCAGAACAGTGAAAACATTATGACCTCTAACCTCATAGAGTTTTCCACCAGGAAATAGAATCAGCGTGAACACTTTTAAACACAAACACACATATACATCTCTGTGTATAATGAGCATGTGTGTATTTGTGAGAAATAGGAAAAGCAGAAGGTGCTATAAGATAGAACAACAAAGGATCATAGTTAGATATAGCTGTCAGGGAATGCCCCTCTGAGGAAGTGATGTTTAAGCTGGCACCAGAAATATGAATAGAATTTAGCCAGCTGAAATGATGGGTGGTGGGAAAGTAGAAGAAAGAATGTTCCAGGCCCAATTATTAAATTGCATGTTCCTGAAAAAGTCCAGTCCTGCTAAGCATTAAGATGTCAGTTAGTTCCATACAGTGGGCTCCTGATACACTTCACCACTGTTAATCAATGTAACAAGAGAGCCTTTGGCTTTGGGATGAGGGTGTACCTTGCCCTGATCAAGAGCCAATCATTTTTTTTTCAGAGAAGGGAAGACATTCCATACTGATCTCTTCACCTTCACTGTGTGGGAGTCTGTTCTTACCCTCCATCCTCACCTCATCATTTTTGTCTTTAGCTCCCAGGTACTCTGTGTCTCCTGAGATCATCACTGTGCCCCCCAGCAGTGCACGCCATCTAACCATGCCCCTGACACTGGCCATGGACCTGGCAGGCACTGGGAGATGTGGCCCGGCAAACTCTCCTTGTCCTCTCTTCTGGATTATCATCTAGGATGGAGCCTAACAGAGAAACATACATGTGCTAAGTTTTTACAAAAGGAATGTGTTCAATGATTACTTTTCTAGGAGTTATTTTTTCAAGGAGCAAGAGTAATGAGGAGAATAGATCTTGCTTCCTACGGTATATTGGATGTAGAGCCTTGTAAATCCCTTCAAAGAGACTGTGGAAGGCTTCCACAATCAAGTGAAATTCAGAAGAAAGTTATTGTCTAGAGAACAAATTCAACATTTTAGTATCAGGAAACAACTACAAACAACACACCTTTAACACACATAGCTGCCGAATTCAACTCAATGGTAATCAACAAGAAAGGCAGGAGCTTATAGCAGTTTTTGGTAATGCAGTTGGGAAGGAAAACAGAAACTGTCTCTGCTGTGTAAAGTGCATGGTGACCACAGAGGCCTCTGCTATTACCCATAACAAAGAAAACATACATCTTGTAAGATCCAAGAACTGTTTTTAACTCCACGAATATGCATGTATACAAGTTTGGGTTGTAGGTATGGATCCTGTTACCATAACATAAGGCCAGCTCCCAGGCAAGGCAGCTGACCCCAACTATTTTTTTTTTTTTTTTTTTTTTTTTTTTTTTTTTTTTACTTTTAATCTTGGCCGGCCAGAGCTCAGCTCTTTGCAGAAGTGTCTTAGCTTCCGCATCGCTGTTCCTCACTGCCCACCCCAGGCTTCCGGATGGGACGGACGATAGGGATAAAATGATGTGCCTGGGGAGTTCCTGGAGCCACTAACCTGTGGAGCCCCAGTTCCACTTCTCTTGAGCACTCGATCCCGCTGCAGCCTCCGAGACATGAGCCTCCCAGCGGGCTCCGGCGCCTCCCGCACCCGGCCCAGCCTGGGGCTGCTGTTCCTGGGGCTGCTGCTCCTGCCAGCCTTGGTCGCCATCGCCAGCGGTGAGATCTGAAGCAAGGCGGGCAGGGACCGGGCGCGGCGGGGAGAAGGTCCGGGCACCCCGGGGCTGGGGAGGAGTCGTTAACGCTAAGGATACCAGCTACACTTTATCGTGCTTGCTAAGCGTGCGGGCACGGTGCCCAGCGCCGCACGTGCGCTTAACCACCTGGTCAGCGCAACTTCTAAGGGAGGTATGCTTTGTGGCTAAGGAAATGCAGGCAGAGGAAAAGATCCCTAAGGTATCTCCGGCCACTCATGGAGTCACCACTCCCTCCCCTACTCCGGTCTTCCCATCTCTCGCTCTCTGTTCTCAGCTGATCCCGAAGAAGGAGATGGGGACCTGCAATGCTTGTGTGTGAAGACCACCTCTCGAGTCCATGCCAAGCACATCACCAGCCTGGAGGTGATCAAGGCCGGACCCCAGTGCCCCACCGCCCAAATGATGTGAGTCCTTGCACTGCTTCAGTCGGTGCCCACGCTTTGCCTCCTCTGCCCGGTCCCTCCCCTGTCTCTTCTCATCCATCTTCAGATCCAAGGACTGATAGGCGCGCCTGTTCTCTTTTCCCTGGCAGCGCCACGCTGAAGAATGGGAGGAAAATCTGCCTGGACCAGCAGGCCCCCCTGTATAAGAAAATAATCAAGAAACTTTTGGAGAGTTAGCTGTCTGTCTCAAGCTGTACGTTTTCTATAGAACATGGTTTGTTTGTTTTTTTTTCACTTTCAATCCGACTGTGAAAGAATCTTCTGACGTTTATATTAGCCTTCAAATCCTAAATAAACAAATAAAATAAATCAAGATGTGGTATAGTTAAAACATTTCTTAACAATAACGCAAAACATAAGGCCAACACATCACAATTTCATATATATAAGCACCTCCAGAGTTTTAAGCAAAAAATATTTCAAAGGAATGTTTGGTTTAGTAAAACTGGTTTTGATTAGCGTTATATGTTGGCTGATACATATTTGCATGTCTATGGGAGCGCATTACTTCATTGCTACATAATAATTAGTTTTGTCAGTAAATATTAATGCACTTAAGTACTACTAGACTACTTTTTAAAAAAATTAAGTAAGTCAGGCTCTGCTTTTATCCTCTTAAGATTTATCTCTTCCTCAGTATTATAAGAAATTAATCAAAATGAAACCAGAATTACTACTCGATGCTCAATATAATACTTTCAGGGAATCACATTAAAATATCTTATTCTTCATTGGTCCTTGGAAAATGTTGACATTTCACAAAAATGAAATGTTACAAACAGTTCTTGTACCCACATTATTGCCTGTAATAGATCCCTCATTTGACAAACCTGCAAGGTTGGTTCTTATTACTTTCTACTTATACACCATTAGTATCACTATAAGCATGCAAATGTCTTGCATATTTTTTCCCTCAGTATTCTCAGGTTCAGGGAAACCTATTTGCAGTTCACCACTCTTCCATGAATTCCTTAACATGTGAAATTAAGTTTGTATGTTAAATAGCTGTGGAAACCAGGAGAGGTGCAGAGTGGTATTTTCATTCTTGCTTTAGGAAGACACTACTTTGGGGAGAAGGCAAGGTGTTGCGATGGGGGTATGTTAGTTACCTTTTGCTTCTGTAAGAAATTGCCACAAACTCAGTGGCTTAAACAACACAAATTTATTATCTTACAGTTCTGGAGATTACAAGTTCAAAATGAGTCTTACAGGCTAAGCTCAAGATGTCTTCAGTGCTGTGTTCCTTCTGAAGATTCTAGAGGAGAATGAATTTCCTTGCCTTTCTCAGCTTCTAGAGATTACCCGCAGTCCTTGGTTCAGTGGACTCAGTGCCCCTTTCTCCATCTTCAAACTGCATCCCTCCAACCTGTGCTTCCATTTGCATATTTCCTCTCTCTACTCTTTTACTGCTTATACCCTGCCTACCTCTTGTAAGGACTGGTGGGAATACATTGGGCTCACTTGGATAGTCCAGATAATCTTTCCATCTCAAGATCATTAATAAATCTGCAAATGTGCCATGTAGAGTAACATATTCATAGATTCTAGGGATTAGGGCATGGAAATCTTGGGGAGGAGGAGGGGGAGAATTATTCAGCTTACCACAGTCCAGTTGAGGCAAGGGAAAGCTACAGACCCTTGCTCATGGGCTAATGCAATTCCAACCTAACGTGACATTTGTGCAGATGTAGGGTTAAACTCCTAAGAGAAAATAGAGAATGGAATAATAAATCTGTCTAGGGTGCGGGGAGGGTCCTTAGGATGACAAACTAATTAAAATAGACACAATTTATAGAGGCTTATGAAGTACCACAATAGCATCTAAAATTTCCACACCTACATTGCCAGTTGGGTAGTACATTCCCATTACAGAGTTGAGGAAACAGTCTTGGAAAGAACACAGCTCGTCACAGACCAAACAGATCAGTCTAACTCCCAATTCCATGCACTTGCTTTCTCTTTGTGCTGCCTTTTGCACAGGTAGGTGGCATGTTAGCTAATTCTTCAGAAAGGAACTGTGCAATAAACTAGCTCTTGAGGTGGAGTAGGAGTTTGCCAGAGGACAAATGGAAGACTGGAACTGCCACAAGATGAAAAATACAAGAAAGACACAAGATCATTAAGTCCTCAGCACATCTGGATGACAGTTTATGCATAGTTCATAGTTCTGCTGGAGTATCTATGAGAGAAGAGAGGGAAGAATGGTCTCCCAACTAGTTTTTGCCCACGTGGTGTTTTTCACCTTCAGTACAGCTTATGCACTATTATCCAAATTTTCTTTCCAAAGCACAGATACAAGCATGTCAGGAGGTCCAAAGTCCTTAATATGGCACTCGTTGCTATGCCACACTCACTTCACCTCTTACTTTCCACATCTTAGTGCCTTGGTTTCCACATCTGTGAAATGGGGATTATGAGTGTCTACTTCATAGATTTTTTGTGAGGACTAACTGGTTGATGCATGCAAAACACTTGACATAGTTCCACATAGTCTGTGTTTAATAATTAGCATTAGTAACTATTAATTATATTATTGCTACCAATATTTCTCTCAATACATCATCCCAGTTAGTTTGGAGTGCTGAGTAAGGCATTTAATAGAGCAATTTATGATGATGAGTAGCAAAAAAGTTTGTAATAGCAATAAAAGTTCCTCAAATCAAATGAACTTTGTGGAGAAAACATTAGAAATGAGGTGAGAATGGTATGTTTTTGCTATTTTTTCTTTTGCTGTCTTCCTCAAACAACATACTTAGTTGTATTCAATAATTAGTAAATGTGACCTAACGTGTCAAAGGGCCAAAACAAATTTTGCGAAGTCAACCAATGCTGAAATGCTGGTGCCTCCTAAATCCTAGTTTCAGAATTACCTTGGTCTGACTGTCCTGAGAACACTTTAATGTTGCTGCCTTTATCAGCAAGAGCATTGGGAGAGGGCTTTTGCTGGGAAAAGCCCAAGTCACGCAGCAGCTTCCTTTTTAAACATTTCCTGGAGATTGAATGTACTTAATTGCCCGAGCGCCACCCCCACCCCCCACGCCCCCCGGCCACTGGCTGGAGGCAGTCAGCAGAAAATATCCACAGACTTGTCAGGCACTTACCGCATAGTCACAGCCTCTATCAGCAGAACAAAACCACAAAGAATGTTTTGCTCTTGGAAGTTGCTCTGCATTTTTGTAAAGTTTGCTTTTTTTCTTTCTAATGCTTTTGTGGTAAAAACAATTTCCTCTGTAATGCATAGAACATTGAGGGTTTAGCTGGTTTTAAAAGTACAGTATATCCTTGTTTTTCTCATCGTAAAAGGTAACTCATTCTCATTAGAGATAACAGAAAACAGAGGAAATCCTTTTTCAAAAACCTGTAATTTCATCACTTAAAAATGTTCTTTTTCATTTTCAAAATATTTGTCATTTGATATGGTCAGAAGGCGAACTGCTGATTTTTAATAAAGAATAATTTATTTGCACACAATCATGAAGGAAAGATGTAGTAGTTACTTAATTGCATCACAACTAGTTAGGCAGCATTCCCAATTTTACAAATAGGAAAACAAGTCCCAGGATAGCAGAATAAGTTTTTCTTGGCCAGAGAACAAATGGCAAACCCATGTGCTCTTACACATACGAGTATGTAGGTACTGTGTGTGTGTATATTCACTGTGTGTATTTATGTGGGTATGTATTGTATTTCCACACATACAACACACACATAAAACAAGTTCAAAATACAATACTTAAACTTGCTTTGTACTGTGTGTCCTGATATTTATTTTCTATAGTATTCTATCCTAGTATATTCCACTTTTTAAAAAATGCTGACCACAACCTGATTATGTGGTTTCATAACCCACTGATGGATTGTAATGGGTGGTTTAGAAATACTGCTCTTTAGCCGGCCCCGTGGCTCACTCAGGAGAGTGCGGTGCTGAAGATGCCGAGGCCATGGGTTTGGATCCTATATAGGGATGGCCTGTGCACTCACTGGCTGAGCGTGGTGCTGACAACACCGTGTCGAGGGCTGCGATCCCCTTACTGGTCAAATATATATATATATATTGCTCTAGTTCTTTGATTAAAGAGTCAAGTTTTGATATTCCATATTGGAGTCCACAGTGTATATAAACACCTTGGAGAGTCTGCCAGGGCAGGATGCTCAGGGCCAGCTGGATAGTTAAATCTCCCTTTCTCTAGTCTTCCTCCAATCTCAATCTCCATTCCTGACCAGGGGTTGCAGTCTTGGGAAGCCCATGAGGAATAGCTTCTGGGGTGAAGATGTCACAACAAGTAGGATGTTGTCTGGATTGTTGAGATTCTAGATCCTTTTCAGCTGGGGGCTCATACCTATAATTCACTGTTCTTTCTGCTCTAGCCATGTACATCCTAGTTTGGTGCCTAATGCAAATTTAATTTAAGGGCAGAAAATACATTGCTTTCTAGGAGAGCTAGAAGAGAAGCAAACACATTCACATTTAATGGACTTAATTAGTGGTTTTATCCTTATTTCTTCTTCCCATACAGCTCTTTTCCTTATTATTTCTTTAGCTGCTGGCTCTAGCCCAATGGGCCTTTGAGTAAAAGCCTTGGGTTAAATCTGAACTTTGACTCTGTGTGACCATGAACCTCCCAAGTTTCCCCATCTGTAAAACAGTGGCAATAATGTCCACCTTGCAGGGCTGTTGAAAGGAATAAATCACACTTATAATAGGACCCAGCATGTGTTCTGACTCAGAATCCAAACCTGGTAAGTAAATGTTCATTTTCTTCCCTTTACTTGGAGCTTTACCCCCAGAGCACATATCCTTTCAAAACAGCAGCGGCCACAATCCTCAATGGGCCACAGGCAGACCATGCAGGACATACCAGAACGCCTTCCTCACAGAGCCACAACCCAAAGCTTGGGTACAGACAGCTAGTTAAGAAAAGAGTTTAACATGATAGACACAAGTGGTATTTTCCACTCATAGGAACAACTGAAAGAAAATCAAGTAACAAAACCACAATGTTTATCAACCAGCATATCAGTAAGATTATAAAATATACAAGACATTTGGTGATGGGGGTTAACTGTCTCTCTAGTAAAGAAAACAAGAAAAAGAAATAAGCTTTGGACGTAACCTTGCCAAACGTTTATTTCTCTGCTGAGGCAGACACAACATGGGGATTATACCATTATCTGGCGTTTATGGTGAGAGGCAATAAACTTGAAAGCAGAGCAGTCATCAAGCGGAGTTGGAACAATTAACTTCTACTTATTAGTTGCACTGGGTAATCGGTTTTCTTTTTTCATTGATTTTAAGGATTTCTATAGGTACCATTAGAAAATAAAAAATGAAGCAATTTATACATATGTTCATCAGAGTAACTATTAAATTGCACTGTGATTATTTATCTGTCTGTTTTCCTACTTTAAATCAGCAAATAAGGGCCAAGAATATTTCCTCTCCTCATTTCTAATTCCAGAAAATATGTCTGACAGAGTAGGTGCTAAATAAATGTTTGTTAAACATCAACTACATTGAGAGGACGATAACGCAGTTAGTGCTGTGATAAAATGGTGCAGTTGGGTGCTGAAAATAAGGCGCTTGGGCAACAGAAAGTTGGCTTAACATTAAAGACACTGTTTTCCCTACTCTTGACCTTGTTAGGCTCACAGATCTCTATAAGTTATTCAAAGACATCATAACGCGCTCAGGCCATTTACTTCCTGAGTGATTCATCTGAAGTTTTAGCAATAGTCACATCTGTAACAATTAGAGAATTTGTTAAGAGTTCCCCTCTTTTGTCCATCCATACCCTCCAATCACACACATATGCTACAATATGTGCTCACATTATTTGATTGTAGAGGATCACATTCAATGTGTAACATACACTTATGTAAAATACACACAACCAATTCATGGTTTTTCCACTTCCACCATAATTTACACCATATATAATTGGATCTCATATTCCTTTAGTGTCCTTAACTAGTTCAGAAATATTAATCAATGAACAAGCTCAGTCACATCCTCAGAGCTACCCGTTTGAAATCATTATTGTTCAGAATTCTATGCCTCAAAGATCACCTGAGTATGTGAACAGAGCTTAAAAAGAAAAAAATAAAACTAAAATATTTTTGGCCAAAAAATTGGAGGATAATGAACATTGAAAAATACTGTAAACAGCATACTGAATATCAAGTTTTTTAATGATGATTCATAATTTTCCTTGTCAAAATCTGTACCTTTTACTTAGCACGCTACTTTCATTTGAGGTTTATACACTCATTTTTCAACTTCCTAAATTTTGTTTTCATAATAGCAAAGTCATAACAATGTTTTTATCTCCAAAAAAAATTTCTTATGTAGTTATTTCAAGAGAAGTTTTCTCATTTCCTTATTTTTTTTTCTTTTTTTGCAGTTTTTGCAGTCCTGTATTTCTTCTTTTTATACTATATGATAATGATGTCATTTATTTAGTGAGTACCACTTCTGGATAGTTCAGGAAGCAGTATTAAGAAAATGAAGAACCAAAAAATATTACAAAAATTAAAAAGCAATAAGACCCCCCTCCAAAAAGCTAATATATTGAATAATTTTTCAGTGTTAACTGAATGATTTTAAGTATGTGTAGACTGATCATATCATAAGATCATCATTCCAGGAACAGAAAAATAAATGATCTAGCATTGCAGAAGAAAGTAAATAGACTATATGAAGAATTTCACATCAGAAGTTGGACCTTATCCAACCGTACCTCTTCTACTAAACCCATCACTGTGCTTTATACACATATATGAATAAAAAATGTAGGAGAACAATAGTTATTATCTATTCACTTTCTGCCTAGGCCATATACCTTTAATTACTTGGATTGTCCCATCCACCATGAAGAAGATGATTCATAAAAGTTGAACGTGGATACTCCAGCTCCATCTGTGGCAGGCAACCAGGACCTCCCTTGCTTTATTCCTGACATTGCTCCCATCCTGTTCCAGACGTGGGCAGATCAGGCCCTGTGGCTTTGAATGTATTCACAGGTCCCATCTGTGTTCTTGGGACTTCTTGGCAGACCTTGGCCTCAGAACTTTCTAAGGACTTTGGTTTGGATTCATTTCTCTGGCTGTCTCAGGGAGGGTAATCTTTCCCAACTATTACCGTAGAATTCAAACTCTGGCTCTGGCCCAAATATCTCATCTGGGTTCACTTATACCTACTGAGAGGTTTTAGGCAGTTACTGAGTGGTCAAAATAAATAAATAAAAAGTAAGGACATCTAGACTGCTGCAACCCTGATGTTCTGACCTCAGGACACTTTGGTTGTGAAACAGTGGCCTGAAATGTTTTATTCATTCATTGTTTCAACAAACATTTGTTGAGTACTTACTGTGAACCAGACTCACATTGGAGACTGGTAGATGCAAAGAGAAATGAGACAACATGATAACTTTCCTTGCAGAGTACATAATCCAGCATGGGAGTATGTAAACCAATGGCCCCCATGATGTGACTCATCAACCTCTTGGAAGGAATTATGAGCTTTTGATAAAGGTGACATTTGAAAATGCCCCTGAGTGACAACCAAGAACCTCCAGTGCCTGGGCCATGCCTATTCTCCTGCTCGATTTCTGTGCTCTCCTTACCTCAATGTTAAACTCCAGGTTAAAAAAAATAATTTGCTTATTTTCATTCTCAGTGTTCTTTGTTTACACCGTTTCTAGCTTTTATCCCTTTGCTCATTTGGTTCTCTTCTTCTGGCATGGTCCCCAACCTGCTCACCTTAGGGAGCACTCTCCTCCAGAAAATTTTCTGTCACAACTCCCAGCCTTCAAGAAAGGGAGCCAGGTGCCCCCCTCCTCTGAGTGCCTATGGAGCTCTGTGCATTGCTGAGTGTCTCAGGCCTCCAGACAATGCCATATATTTCTGTCCTACCCATAGACTGTGAGTTCAGTAGCGGTGGCACCCTGACTTTTTCCTATTTGTAACCTAATTTTGAGCTGAATTTAGTTCCTAGCTTGTAAGTAGTTGACAAATCGTGAATGGATGAATGGATAGATGCATTAACAATAAAGTAAATAGAGCTGCTTGTGTTGGAAAGCCATCCCTAGCAGAAGTGTGGAAGATGGATGGTGTTAGGCAAGATGATATCACTGGCAAGAGATGGACATCTAATTTAAACCGCTTTAAAAGAAAAAAGAAAAGAAAGAAAACCTGTTGAACTACATAACTGAAAAGTCCATGAATAAATCAGAGCCAGCTAGAGAACGTAAATATCCAATGTGTTTAGAAATGTGTCCCACTTCATGTCTTACTTGTGATTTCCTCTGGGCCAACTTCATTCTCAGGCAGGTTCTCCCCAAGCATTGGCAAAACTCTAGGCCCCCATTTTACCAGTTTAGCAACCAGCAAAAACTGTTTTGTTCCAGCAAAAACTCTAGGGACTGTCTCTGATTTGTCCAGGCTTAGGTGACTTGCCCATCTCTGAATCTATCAGCAGGGTTGGGGGTGGGACTTGACAGGAAAGAACTGAGAACGGGTCATCCTACCTGCACCTCACTGGCTGAGAGCCAGTAATCTAGAGTGTGTTACCAGGAGAAAGAGAAAGGGGAGCCAGACAAGCAGTCTCTGGGGAGACTGAATGGTGAGGCTGACCTTGACCCTGACACACACTGATGCCCTTGGACAATGGTGATTGACGGATCCAGGAATTTAGTGTCATGTTCACACACGTCTTTCTTCTTCTCCCCTCAGATCCAGAGTCATTACATCAGAAGACACAATTTGGGGGCAAAAGGAAAGGCAGGTATGAAGGAACAAGTTCTTAACGCAAGCTGGAGTAGATAGAGCCACACTGCATGTCCCTGCCTGCCAGTCAGCACAGTTTCTGCTGAGCATGGAGCAGTGGCCCAGTCTAGGCTCTCCCCTGCCAAAGCACAGCCTGAGTCATAGGTCTACTATGCTGGCCATTTATTTGGGGAAATGTTCCCAATGTATAGGACTGAAGAACTGGGAAGAGTGAAATGGAAAAGAGTGTGTGGGCAACTGGGGTTTAAACCTACTGGGGACCCTCTCAGAAATAATGTAGAAAGTCTGCCTAAAACACGAAAAAGGGGGTAATATTTACTCACTGGCTCCTGTTCCTCATGGGCGAGGGATGTTCCCTGGCAGCAACAGAGAAACATTGGGCCAGAAAGTGAAAGATACCTGATGTGGTGGAGGTGAGGAGCTGTCGGGTTACACCTGCATGCAGCTGGTTACTGCAGCAATGACTGGGTAGAACACTGGGCCTAGAAGATGTAAGCACTGTGGATTTTACTGTTTGTCAACTCTGAAAGTTTCCATAATGATTACATTGAGCATCAAAGTTTACATTTTTAAAGATTCTTCCATTTCTTTAAGGATCGTTGGTTGCATGGGTTTAAAGTCTGCATAAAAATCTGGCATTCAATTCTTGAAACATAATTGGCTTGGAGAAACACTTGTTCAAACAAGAGAATAAGTTCATTTATTATACTAGGCTATAGTATTCCTGTGCTTATAAATTTCGAATTTTGGAGATCTTATGGATTCAAGTGGCGCATTAAGTAGAAAATAACTACAACAGCAACAACAACAACAAAAAACCCTTTTTACCCTCATCTATGAAAAATAAGTGATTTTGATTCAGTTTTCCCAGGAGTCAAGTTGTGCATAATCTACAAATGTTGGCTGTTTCTTGACATGCTTCATTTCCTTCATTCTTTTGGCAGTCAGTTCCTATGGCTAAATTAGAGTTCTACTCTCCCTTGGTACTCTCATTCACGTCAGTTTTGGGTTGGGTCTGGAGACACTTACAGAAATGCTTTCTGTTTTTCTTCAGTTACAAGAAATAGATGAGAGATTTGAATGGCATGATTAATGATGAAGGCAAACTATTTAATCCTAAGAGACATGATGAAATGTTCAAATTGGAGCAGCAAATATTTTGTATTTTCATATTTGAGTGAATAAGTGCTCAACAAAAATTCAATTTCCTTTCTAGAAAGCTAGCAGGTAAAGCACACATGTCCACTCATTTTATTTTGCTGGTATTTCAAATTGATTTAAAAAGAGAAACTTTTAAAAAAAAATAAACATTTTATCTTGAAATAATTTTAAATGTACAAAAGTTGCACGTGTCTATGTACCCTTCACCCAGTTTCCCCTATTGTGAACATTTTACATTATCATGGTACCTTTGTCAAAGCTAAGAAACCAACATTGGCATATTACTTTTAACTAAACTTCAGATTTTATTTGGACTTCACTAGTTTTTCCATTAATGTCCTATTTTGGTTCCAGGATTCAGTCCAATGTCCCACACTGCAGTTAGTTGTCATTTTTCTATAGTTTCCTCTGGACTGTAAAAGTTTCTCAGTTCTTTCTTATTTTTCATGACTTTGACAGTTTTGGAGAGCACTACTCAGCTATTTAACATCCTTAATTTGGGTTTGAAGAATGTTTTTCTTGTGATTAGACTTGGGTTATAAATTTTTGGAAAAAATACCGGAAAGATGAAGTGCCCTTTTCATGACAACATATCAGGGGGTACATGATATCCACATGACATCACAATGCTGATGATAATCTTCATTATTTGGTAAAGGGGTAGTTGGCCAGGTTTTTCCAATGGTAAAATTACCAGTGTATTTTATTTTCAGAATTGAGTACTTTAAGAAGATATAATAAGTTATATGGCACTGCAGGAGAGAGTTATGCTGTTAGTGAAACAAAACTATGGAGATGTCTGGTGATTTTACTGTCTTTATTTTAGAATAAGTAAATTGAACTATTCAACTAGGGAAATAACAAACAGATTTTGTTCGTTTGTTTGTGACCGGTAAGGGGATTGCAACCCTTGGCTTGGTGTCGCCTGCACCGCGCTCAGCCAGTGAGCGCACCGGCCATCCCTATATAGGATCTGAACCCGCGGATCCGAACCCGCGGCGGGAGCACCACTCGCTGCGCTCCCAGCGTGGCACTCTCCCGAGTGAGCCACGGGGTCAGCCCACAAATAGATTTTTAAAAAATCACTCCTCTCCAGAAATTTTTAATTATCTATCATACTATCATAGAACTTTTTTCTCTTTTTTTTTTAAGTCAAAGCATTATGGTTAAGAACCATTTTCTTTAAATTTGATTTTCAGGCTCAAGGACATATGAGCTTAGGGAAGTTACTTAACCTCTCTGCACCTCAGTTTCTTTATTCGCAACTTTAAAAATCTATAAAGATAAAAATAATATCTATTATTAGGGCTATTTGGAAGACTGAATGAGTACAATATTTGTAAAAGGCTTAGAAGAGCATAAGTAAATGCTCTGTACCTTGGGGTGGGTGTGGAGGTTTAACAACTTACTCATGATATGAGGCAACTAAATAAAGGAAGCAGAATGTTTCATATTTACTCAGAATCCTGTGAACTCTCATAATTTAACTACTATGTTTGCTGGAAAAAGTTTTTTTCAGTGACTTGTTAAAGTCTGTTCCACAGACAAAACTTGAGAGAATAGAGAAAAAATATCTCTTCATGCCTTTCTCAGTTTTATAAACTTCATAAAATGAACATGTATTGCAACTACAATTAGAAAACAAAACAGCACATATTTCAAATTTTAAAGAATCACTTTCATATTTCTAGGCCAGTTTGCCATCAAATCCCAGAAAAAGAGTGATAGTAAGAGGAATAACCACACAAACTCTCAATTATTCCTGGGCTGGTCACATTAATATTAATAAACTTTACATTATTTCTCACTTCTTATTCCTTAATACAAATTTTAATCTCCCTTTAATTTTCCAGGGTTTTTATAATAGGAATATATTGATAAATACTAGAGTATTTTTTAAAATGGTCATTCATTTTGTACATCTTTTTCAATAAATAAGATGAAGTGTCTTTTATTCAAACTCCCTTTCTATAGATGAAGAGATTGAATGTGGGACTACAAAATAAATTAATGATCCACCTGAACAGTAAAAAAAATAAAAAAGAGATTCCATCTGAATGTACCTTTAGCATAGATATGCCTTCCTTTCTGAAAGCCGATACAGAAAATTTTATTTTGTACTTTTTAATTTTTAAATTTTTTGTAAATTTTCGTTTTTTTATTTAAAAGTTTACAGCATTTATTACACCTTGAAACTGCTGAAGACATTTTGGCCTCCATTGAGTCAATGCTTTTCTTCTATCCTTTCTGTCAAGGAATTTAAGTGATTAGGGAGATGTGAGATATTTTCTTAATTATTGAAAAAGACTGGAGCACATATCCTATCTATAGTGTTTGTTTTAAAGAAGCACAACATTCCAGCACACCTTTCCATTCCTGACCAAGATTATTGTAATGGCATCATAGGTACCCCTGAGCCCCAGTAACCACAAAGGCATTTTGGACACACTGAGATTGTGGTATTTATACAAACATTCTTCCTTTTTGGACCTGCCTTGATTTCTTAAGGACACACGTTGCTCAATATGGTGTTGCATACAGTTAGGGACAGGTGGGTGGCAGTAACAGATAAAGTTTAAACGTGAAAAGAACAATTGGGGAGTGAAAGTTTCCGTTCGATTTTTTTTTTTTTTTCCTTTTATGGAGAGATTCACGACAGGTTGAGCTTCTGATTAAGCAATGTTGGAAAAAGCTATCTCCATTTTATTTAATTTAACGAGTATTTATAAGGCGCTTAATCCGTGTTGGCTCTTTACAAATTTTGACTCTATTCTCATAGCCACCCTGGGGGTAGGCACAGAGCAGGCGATACATTCAACTAACTGCAGGCGGCAGAGCTGCGTGCCCGTGCTGGGCTATGGGCACCGGCTCTGTCTGTTGAGCTGAGCTGTTTGTGTAGAGCCCTGTCCTGGAGACATTCGCCCCTGGAGCAGAGACCGTTCCTTTCTCCTCTGCCCCCTCCTGTCATATTCCACGTTTCCAGAGGTCTGAACTCAGTTTAGAGAATCACACATTTAAACCGTCTAAAACCTAACGATGAGTCGAAGTTTCTCTGAAATTTCTGGGGGAAAAAAGATGAAGGCGTCGGGTTAAAAGACTGAAATTCCTGATCAGAAAACAGACATGTCAATGTTTCTAGAGGAAGGGGTACCAACACTGAATACCAGAAAGTCCTGTGATGAATGGACCGTGATTTCAGGTGCGCTGGGGCGTTTCGCATTTCATCCGCACGCATGCGTTTGCGCTCAGAAGCAGGGTGCGCTGGCACCGTGCCCTGGTGTCTATGCGCTGTGCTGTCCAAAGACCCACTGCAAAGGGGAACCAGGAGCCTGCCCGACGTGGTCCCTCCGCATCTTCGGAGGGACCGCCAGTGCCGTATTTCCCATGAAATCTGAACCCCCCTCATACATGGAAAAGGAGACCTCCAGGGAATTTTCGAAGTTCCAACATTTCAGAGGGAAAAGAAGTTATACGGAATACGAAGGAAGAGGTCATGCTACAGCCCTCTCTCTCTGAAGTGACAACTGGATTCCAATTTTGACACTGACCCATGTTCCAATCAAATGCAAAACGTAAACATGATGTTCTACGTGTGATTGGACAATATACAGCACGAGGAACGAGCCGAACATTCTTCTCTGGAATCCGAGATGACCGCGCAATTTTTGACGGAGAGCATTGATTTCAGATGTATATGAAATATCCCAAACCGAAAATTACAGAGCCAGAGACCCAGAGAGGACATACAGAGGATAACCAGCTAAGCAAAATCTCCCCTCTCCCCGCACTTAGTCCAGCCAGGTCAGACAACCGAGGCATAGCTCTCTTCCTCCAAAGACGACACGCTGCCCCTGTCCTAGGTGTCCCAGCTCAGCCCCCAGCTCTTTTCCTCGTCTCTGCCCGGCGCACGGGGTCACTCGGCGCCCCTGTGCCCCGTCGCACGCGGTAACTACAGCGCGGCCGGCGACTAACTCCACCTCTAGGGGTTTGGGGCAGAGAGCGAATGTCCCCGAGTCGCAGTGTCCCGTGACTTAACGCAGGAGGCGAGGCGGGTCGGGACCCAGGGGCGGGGCCGGCGCCCTTCACCAATGACTAACTGCCACTCTAAGGGTCTGGGACAGAAAGCGAATGTCCCCGAGTCGCAGTGTCCCGGGACTTAACGCAGGAGGCGAGGCGGGTCGGAACCCAGGGGCGGGGCCGGCGCCCTCGTTCCTGACTCAGAGAACGACCTGGAGCTGCGGGAATTTCCCTGGCCCGGGGGCTCCGGCCTTTCCCGCCCTAACCGTGCATAAAAGGGGCTCGCCGACGTGGGGGAGCCACAGCGCCCGCACCGCAGCCACCTCCCCGCCAGCTCTCCCTGCAGGCTCCGCCGCCCGACCTCGTGCCCAGCCCCATGGCCCGCGCCGCCACCCCCGCTGCCTCCTGCGCTCCCCGGCTCCTCCGGGCGGCGCTGCTGCTCCTGCTCCTGGTCGCCGCCGGCCGCCCCTCCACAGGTGGGACCCGGCGTCCTGGGATCCCAGCGGCGGGTCAGGGCTCTGGTGGGCGCCCATCTGGGGACAGCCCCGCTAACCGAGTCTCTTCTCCCGACAGCGGCGCCCGTGCTCAGTGAACTGCGCTGCCAGTGCTTCCAGGCCCTGCAGGGCGTCCACCTCAAGAACATCCAAAGTGTGAAGGTGACGTCCCCGGGACCCTACTGCGACCAGACCGAAGTCATGTGAGTCCCGCCCCGCGGTGCTGCTGCTCCCGCCAGAGTCAAGTCGCCCTGACCCTCCTGCTGTCCCCGACCCCGACCCCCTGCCCGACCTCCTGCCTCACGGGGACCCTCCCTTCTCTCTGCAGAGCCACTCTCAAGAATGGGCAGGAAGCCTGTCTCAACCCCACAGCCCCCATGGTTAAGAAAATGATCGACAAGATGCTAAACAAGTGAGTTATGGTTTCTGTCTACACACGTGACTGGAGTCCTTGGTCACACATGCTGGCATCTGTCCCCTGAAGATTAGATCAGAGAAACCCAGGGTTTAGCTGAATGACTGAAAAAAGTCATTATTATTTTCACAATCAAGTTTACTATTAAGATCATTAATCTGCTTTGGTGACAGGATATTTCTAGTGTCCTCCATCCCCACCCACACCCTTTCCCCATTCCAATGAATGTAAGTAAACCTGCTTTCATTAACATTCTCAGTGGTGTTGGCCAGTTATGTGAAAATCTTTGCACCTACCCCGCCCCTCTCCCAGTTCCTTCTAGGCTTCAGATGAAAAGCGGACCTCTTGGTTTTTTTTTGCAACGTGGGCCTTACAGTTCAGTGGTGAAGAGCAGGGAGTTCGCAGTGATACTGCACTGAGTACAAATGTGGGTTCCACCACCGATTAGCCATGTGACTCAGGACAATGTTTTAGTTTATCCAAGACTCTAAAACGGGGAAAGTAAAAGTAGCTCCTTCATGAGGCTGCTCTGAGGCATAAGTGAGGCCCAGTGTGACAGACAGAGAGCAATGAGGTTCTGGCTGTCTGTAGCCAATACTGCAGTAGAGATCACAGCACCCCACCCCATTCCCATTCTTAAGTAAGAGGATCCAGGAGCCTAGAGGTCTCTGCCACAAGCACAGGAATCACAGGCAGTAGGCGTTTGGGTGCGAGGCTGGTGAAACTCTGGAGCCTAGGGGCAGGACAGGAGAGGAGTGCTGTGCATCGGCTTTCCTGAGCACCTACTAAGGACAACCATTTTCTCATTACAGTGACAACTCCAACTGACGAGCAGGAAAGAAGCAGCTCATCAGTGGCTGTTTCTGAAGCAGACCCTGCCTCTACAGGAATAAAAGAAGAAAAAGAGAAATAGCTTCTGAGGTCACCTGGATGCGGCTTAGTGTGTTTCAGCATCTATTCGGAGAGTTTCTATTTATTTATTTATTTGCCTGTTTATTTGCTTGTTTTCAAAGATTCTGTGTTAATATTTTACATGTATAATAATTAAGGTTGTGATTGAATCTATTTGCACACTGTACCAATATATTTATTGTTTATTTTTATGTCAAGCCCAAGTTAGTTCAATTCTGATTCTTATTTAATTTGAAGGTAAAAGGTTTTCAAGTGTTCTCTGGTCATTGTATTAATATTTCTACGGAGCTCACAGCATGCCAGGTCCTGGTATAGAGGCTGGGGGGTCCAAGCAAATAGACAGTGACATCATTGTCAGGGTAGGGGAATGTGTGTGCACATCTATTTTCCTAACTGTTTAAAAGAATGCCAGCTGTTATTTATTGAAATGATTTTACAGTATGTGGTCAACATTTCTTATGTTGAAGCTTTAGGTACTATAGTTTTCTAAATATCCCTTGGACATTTTATGTCTTTCTTGTAAGGCATAATGCCCTATTTGGTGTAAATTATGCAGTATTTCTCTATGTTTTGGAACAGAAATGTTTAAATATTGATGTTTTTACAAAGAACATGAAAATAAACTATTTAAAAATAAACTTTAAAAAAAATTTCTGAGGGGGAAAAGTTTTCACCCTCTGCATCTGTGGCCTATTATTGATCAAAGAGACTCAAAGGGATCTCAATGCAGATATCTGGGGCTCTGTTTTTCTGCACAGATCTTTCCTTTCTGCAACTCTGCTTTATAACATCTCACCACCTTAATTTCCCTGAATTCAGATTGTGTCTCCTCAACTCAGCAAGACCACTGTGCCTTCCTCAGAATCTCCCTCCTTGAACAGTGATCCAGAATTGTCAAACAAAACGCCAGGGTGCTCACGGACCTAACCTCGTTTATTTCTGTTTCTCAGGAATTCTAGTTCTTTGCTGCCTGTTGTCCCATGTCTAAACACAGTTGTTTTATGTCTTTGTTGAGTTTTCTAGTTGTTTATGCCAGGAAGTTAGGATTGTTCCATTTTACTCCAACATGACTGGACATGGAAGTCTTGTTGGGACAATTTTGAGAAACATTTTACAAGGCTTCTCTGAGGCTCCATGACAAGAATAAGCCCTAGTTATCCACAGGGATATCCCATTCATTATACACACTTTATTAGCTTTTCTCTCTTCCCTACCATACAGTCCCCCACTTTGTCACTTGTTCTTTGTATAATCATTTTCAAGATAAACTAATGCACAGAAGTCTTTGTATCAGAATCTCCTGTGGGAGGATACCCAAACTTGGACACTTGGGCTACCCCCAAAATTAGATCTCAAGGCAAATACTATGTACTACTATTTTACTAAGTAGTATAATACCAAAAAAGTCAGGTGGGAAAAAAATGTGAAGTGAGGCAGGGAAATAGTGAAAGCTAATGGGAGGGTGTATATATAAACACACTGGGCATTGCTACGTACAACCGAGTTCTTGACTTCTGAAGGGGCTATTGGGAGTGTTTCCCTTCTTATTCTGCAAAAGCTATGAAAGTGACTCAAACCAAGAAGTTGGAGTTACTCACTTTACATCAGAGTCGTAAGTCACCCAAACAGCAAGGCATCAGCCTCTGATTTGTCTTCTTGGCTTCACTTTAAGTTAAAACCTGGAAGCTGGATCCATAAGGTCTTGAGCAGGAAGAAAGAGTCTACAAACCACATCCAGGTCCTTACCTCCACCTGTGAAGAGGCTGCTCCTCCTACTGAAATTTTGTCCTCCTCCATATTTTCTTTCTAAAGTGAGAGGTAGTCGCAATTGTTCATGTTTCTTTCAACAGTCCTCTGGGAAAAAAATAAGAAGGTTTGGAAGGGAAAAAAAACAAATGAAGTATCGAGACCAGGACTGATCTCTGGGCAGCCAGGCATGAGTGTGGTCAAAACCTGAGAGTAACACACACACACACACACACACAAATCAGTCTTTTCAATTTTAGATGGGACTGTGGAGGCTCAGAGACCACTAAGGAGTTACAAATTTCACAGAACTATTTTATTACAAATATGGGCTCGTACTGAGATATCTGATGTTTAGTATATGACTATTTTCACTAAACTACATTATTCTTATGACTGCCCCAAATAATACTAGCTTGAATCTTTGTTGTGGGATCGGTCTTCTAAAATTTGGAGAAGCAGCTTCAGGGTACTAATTAACAACTAATAGCCATTTGTACCATGAGCCACGTGGTAGGGTAGTCTAAAGGAAATATGTATACTGTGACCAAACAATTTGAAATAAAATGGGTTCAGTCACTTTTATGACGTGCTATGTTATTCTATCAGTTATCTATTGTTTCCCCAAAATGTCTTGGGTTAAAACAACCACCATTTTATTCTGGCTCATGACTCTAGGTCATCAGTTTGGGCTGGGTGAGACAACAACTTTTTCTGGGCTCAGCTGGGTGGTTCTTCTGATGGTCTCTCCTGGGGTCTATCATTGGCTGCAGTCACCTGGTGACTTGAGTGTGGCCACCTCTTTCACTGTCTGGTGGTCAGTACTGGCCATTGGTTGGCTTGGCTCTCTTCTTATGGTGGTAGCAGCATTCCAAGAGGGCAGGAGTGGAAGCTCCTAGGCTTTCTGTCTGCTGACCTGGGACATCCACAATATCAATTTTACCACATCCTATTGGCTGAAGCAAGTTATAAGGTCAGCAGAGAGTCAGTGGATTAGGGAAATAGATTCTACTTCTTAAAGTAAGGAGATGCTAAGAATGTATGGGTATGTTTAATCTTTCACAGTTATTTAACCTTTCTGATATTCAATTTTCTCCTCAGTAAGATAGAAATACTCCTTGTAAGGTTTCCAAAAAACTTACTAATAGTTCATAGAGCACAGTTGGCACAAAGCAGAATATAACTGTGAACACTGAAAGAGCCAGTCCTTCAGGATGGATCCTGATGTGGTTAACTGATCTAAATCCAGACTAGAGCCAAGTAGCCATTTGTTAACTAGCCTTTTGCTAACATACCTTGTTTGGGACTTCCACAAGCTACCTATCCCTGTTTACGTCTTTGGGCAACTACTGCCACCTAAACTTAACCAATGGACTATAACCTGTCAAGTGTTAACTGGCTAGAGCTCAGCCAGTCAGAATCCCTCTTTTGCATAACACGTTGAACTAATCAGGACTGAACAAGCTCGAATTCTTCATTTGATAGGGGACCTGAGTGGAAACCCAGGGAGGGAATTTTTGCTATATAAATCAGTATCTCTCTTTGTTCTGGCAGATGCACTTTAATTTTGTATTGAAGACTGTGTCTCTCTGGTTTGCAAACTGTTCACCAGATAAAGTCTCCCTTATCTCTAAATTCTTTTCCAGTAAAATTTAACACAATAAAAACACAATAAATGACTGTTACTATCATTACATTACACTGTATCTCAGTGTAGATAAATATTTAGAAAAGTGAAAAATTAGGTTACAGTTAAAAATGAGATTTTTTTTTTGATTACTTGCATATTTGTACAGACCTCAGGCTTGTGTGAAAACTTAACTAATACAATAGATTGTCTTTAAAAACCTGAGAAGTTGACAGTCTCAGCATTTTAAACAAACTAGATAAAGTGTAAATTAATTCTGCTCCAGGTCTGGCATTAATTGTAGTAGGTCTAGAATTGGAGACTAATATTTGATAACAAAAATCACCATTTCTTTATCAAACTCCTTAACAGCCACCACAATATCCTATGACTGTCTTTAAAATTTTGGGAAACTGAATTAGTTCGAGCCTTTCGACATTTGGCTATCATATCTTTATATACTTCCTTATTATCATCATAACATCTATAGATGTTGATAACACAGCATTTTATTACCTTTACTTGTACACAAGAAAAATGAGACTCAAAGAAATTAAGATTGTGTCTGAATAGTTCTTCTGACTTATGTTCAGCTTTCAGGTTTGCACAAATGCCCACTTCTGATCACTCAATTCAATGTTGTCAAATTATGAAAACATCTCATTTTGAGATTGAAATAATTTGTTTTTCCTTCCCTCGTATGCCAAGACTCTTCACAAAGCTGTGCCTCTTTGTGCATCTTCTGTCTTGAAGGCATTCATCCTTTTTTATGATGAACTTCCTTTATCATTTAACAAGTCCACTGTTAATTCTCCTGTAAAGTCTTCTCTGACTCCAGCCAGGGAAGTCCTCCCCTCTCTCTGCTTCCAGAGTACCTCAGATATACATCTATTATAACACACATCGCCTTCTGGTCTAAGCTGTTTACATGTCTGTCTCCCCAAACAGGCTGTGGACATGTCAAGAGCAGAAACTCTGTTTCTATTATCTCTAAAGTACCTAGTGCCACGCAAAGGCCCTGGCAGGTAACAGGTGCCTAATGAGAATTGGCCAAAGAAAAGAACTTATTATTTAGGCTAGGTTTACCTTCAGACTATATCGGCCCTTCAGTAATCACTGATTCTTCAGGTAAATGCTATGATGGGTTGAATTCGGTCCCCCTCAAATTCATGAGTTGAGGTCCCAACCCCCATTACTTCAGAATGTGACCTTATTTAAAGTAGGGTCCTTAAAAAGGTCTTTGTGGCTAGCCCCTAATCCAATGTGACTGGTGTCCTTACAGGAAGGGGGTGGGGTTTGGAGACAGATATGCACATAGGGAGAACAACACGTAAACATGAAGATGACCATGTGGAAGCCAAGTAGAGATTCCTAGAACAACTCCTTCCCTCACAGTCATAAGAAAGAACCAACCCTGTCAAACCTTGATTTTGGACTTCCAGTCTCCAGAATTGTAAGACAAAATATTTCTGTTGTTTAAGCCATGCAGTCTGTGGTACTTTATTATGGCAGCCACAAGAAAATAGAACAAATGCTTTTCTGTTTGATTTTTTAATCCCCCCCAACACCCCCTGCCAAAAAATAAATGTGGTCAGTATGGGATAATTAAGGTCACTTATAAATCTTCTTAAAGAAAAAAATTAAAGCTTGTCATTTATTGTAGTTAATTCAGCTTCAAGCATATAAAAACTGCTACCTTTGAATTGCAGGTAAACTATAGATTGCTCTTTTTGACAGGGCAAAGATGATAGTTTGAACTCTATTTTCTTTGTAGCAAATTTATGAGTTAAGTATAGTTTCTGCTTGGCAGATTCCATTAAGATCTTAAATGGAATTATGCAAGTTGGTACAAAAGCCAAAAGCAAATACTTGCTGAGGAAAAACATCTTAATTCTCTATTTTGTACAAATATGGTATTTGTAAATATGCATAGACATTCTTATAACTCCATTCCATAGCTCACCATTAACTGCACTGGCATTGAACACTTCACAATAACGCAGTTTAACTCACAATAAATAATAGATTAATTTCTCTATTCAATGAGTTCAGCTTATCCTGCTCCAAACCCCCAATTAACACGAATCTTGAAAAACAAACCCAGCTTCCTTACTGAGTTGTGAGTGAAGAACATACCACTCGATAAGCTGCACCTTTCAGTCTTTTTTTTTTTCTTTTCCCTTTTTGTCTTTTTTTTCGTGTCCGGCAACGGATTGCAACCCTCAGTGTCGCGCCCGTACTGGACCGGGACCGGCAACAGGATCGCAATCCTCGGTGTTGCTCCCGCACCTCGCTCAGCCAGTGAGCAGGAACCGGTCTGCATGTGGGATCCAACCCTCGGCGGGAGCGCAGCCACGCTCCCAAGCGGCGCACTGTAGCAGTGCGCCACTGGGCCGGCCCTGCACCTTTCATTCTTCAGTGGGGAGGGAGCGTGGAAGAAGAGCAGCAAAAAATGCTCAGGGTTACAGAGCGCACATAAAAGTGGGCTGCAGCATTGATTCCACCATCCAGAGCAGGATGAAGGTCAAGGACAGACATGACTGCTGACAGCTCACCAACACTCCTCCTGTTGGTTGTCCTTGTCCTGGACATCTTCAGTAAGCCAACTATGGCTATTATTTTTTTCCTGTAAGCATGGGAAAAATTCAGAAAAGATTCCAGATCTAATAAGCTTGTATTTTGCATTAAGCAAAATGTAGAAAATGTAAAATTAAAACCTAAGCAGACATATATTTAGGTTGTGGAGAGTCAAGGAATTTCTTGTTGAGTTCAATAGAAACATCTGTTTAACCTCCTACAAATATCTGGTTGTAGTGGTCTGTACTTTTCTTATTAGGGATGATAGCAGAAGGATTACTACACATAGGTTTAGGGTGTTTATTTTAACTATAGTAGGCAAATAGAAGTTCACATATAATCCTTATATTTATAACATTCAATAGAAAAGAATCAAATTTATTGTAACATTAAATAATTTAGGTCATTGATGATACATATTTTTAAGAAACAAATAATTGGTGTACTGTACATACCAGTTTCACAAATATAGTAAGCAGTCAATAAATGTTTGTTGATCATAATAACAGCATATGATTAGGTTTGTGTGATTGTATCCCTATATATTTCTCTCAGTATTGAATTTGTGAATCCAACTGTGTGTCCTGCTGCATTGATTTCAAATTTCAAGTAAAGAATTAAGCATTATGACTGTATTTGTTCTCACTGAGAATTTTTCATTCTTTTTTCACACAGTTGGTCTCTATGAGAGTCAAGAATTGTGACATCAGTGTATGCAGACAGTCTAACTTTATCTCTCCCAAATTCATAAAAAGTTTCCAGTTGATGCCTGAAGGTCTTACTGCAGCAGAAAAAGAAATCATGTTAACGAGTTAACATGTGAGGGAGTATAAAAGCCTCTAGTACTGGGGTTTCCAAAAGCTGACATTTGGTTACAAAATATGTTAGATTGAGGGTATAGTAGACCAGGGTTAGGGCATTATTCCTGCGAAGTGTGGAAAGATAATTGCCCAGTCTTTATGTTGTCATACCTGAAAACATTATGTACCCCCCTTCCAAAAAATGGCTCTCAAGTGGGAACACAGAGTGTGAATTATTATGAGTGGACTTAACTTTCAAGGCTACGAAAATGTGCAATAAGCAAAGATACGCAGTCCTCAGTGAAGATACATGGAAAATTAATTGCTCATCTGGAAATCTATTACGCACTTGCATGTACATGGCCTAATGGCCCTAGTGACAACGTTTCTGAGGTATCGGCTAACAAATATAGAGCTTGAAAACTGTGGAACATGCTTCTGCATTTTATTAAAACTTTTTTAAAAAATGTGAACTATAGTATACATACTGTTTCAGTTGTTCATTGACAGCTAAAAAATTACCGTAATTAAGTGGCTTAAAATAGTATCACTTATTATCTCATAGTTTTGTAGGTCAGAAATCTAGGTGGCTTGGCTGGGTTCTCTGCTTAGGGTTTCACAAAGCTAAAATCAAGGTGTCAGGTGGGCTAAAGTCTCCTCTGGAAGCTCTAAGGAGGAATCTACTTCCAATTCATGTTTCTGGTAGAAATCAGTTTTTTGCAGATGTAGGACTGAGGTCCCCATATTCTTGCTGGCTGTTGGCCTGGGGTCACTCTCAACCTGAAGAGGTTGCTCTCTGGTCCTTCCACGTGCTTCCTTCCAAATAAGCAATGAAGAACCTACGTCATATTGAATTGATCTCATCTTTCAAACCTCTCTGACTTCCACTTCTGCTATAGCCAGTAAAAACTCTCTGCTTTAGGGCTCAGCCATTACATAAGGTTCATTTGAAAAATCACTGTTTTAATTAATTTAGTCAACTGATTAGCAACCTTAATTACGTCTGCAAAATTCCTTTTGCTATCTAACATAACATAATCATGGGTATAATATCTCATCATATTCACATTCCTGGGGTTGCTGGTGGGAAAGTTGGTAGAGTTTCCTAGGCTTCTGCCTGCCACAAATACAAAAGAGTGTATGAATACATACATGTACAGTTTGAAGAAGAGTAACAAGCTAAACACCTGCTCCCTGGCTACCCATGTCAAATTCTAGAATATAACTAGTATACCAGAAGCCTCCATTTGTGAGACTCCTTCTATAGGTTGAATTGTGCCCTTCACTGTATTTACATGTTGAAAACCTAACACCCAGTTCCTTAGAATGTGACCATATTTGGAGCTAAGTTCTTCACAGCGGTAATTAAGTTAGTGTGAGGCCATTAGGTCAGCCCTAATGCAGTATGATTGGTGTGTTTATAAAAAGAGGAGATTTGGACACAGACAACAAATGGACTGAAAGGCAACCATGTGAAGACACAGTGAGCAGATGGCCATTGGTAAGTCGATGAGAGAAGACTCAGGAGAAATCAAATTTTCTAGCACCTTGATCTTTGAGTTCCAGCATTCAGAAGTATGAGAAAATAAATTTCCGTGGTTTATGCCACCAAGTCTGTGGTATAATACTATGGCAGCTGTAACAAACTAATACACCTTCCAAATCATATGCCCATCCTCCTTTAAGAATTTACCACTGTTTTAAATAGTGTTGTTCTTGCCTTTCCTTATTTTTTTACCACTTAGGTATGAAATCTTAAACAATTATTATTTATTCTGCCTGTTTTTGAGCCTCAGGGCAATAGAATCATGCTGAATGTGTTCTGTGACTTGCTTTTGTTACTCAACATTATGTTCTGCAATTCATGCATTTTAACATGTTTAGCTGAGGTTTATTCAATTTAAGTGATAGTATTCTATTGTAGGGATACTAAATAAATAAATGCAAAATGTATCTATCCTACCCATAGTTAGAGCATGATTAGATTCTTTTCAGGTTTTTGCTATAATGACATTCTTTATATTTCTCCTGGTTCATATATAGGAGAGTTTCTCCTGGAACTACTTGTGTTTAGTTTAGTGTTTGCATATCTTCAATCTTACTAGGTAATGCCACACTGTATTATAAAGCGGTTGTACAATTTATACTCCTTCGTGCAGAAAATTATCTCTTGCTTCACATATTGGCAATACCTGGTATTATCACTCTGATGGGTACAAAATGGTATCACAGCATTCTTTTAATTTGCATTTCTGTATTGTTAATGAGGTTGAATATTTTTCATATGTTTATGAGCATTTGTGTTACCTGTTTTATGAAATTTATAGTCATCTTTTAGCTTTTCTTTCTATTTGGATATTATACTTTCCTATTGACTCACAGGTGTTCTTTATGTATTTTGGACATTAATCCCCTGTTCAGGTTTATGGATAGCAAAGCTCTTTATCCAATTTGTGGCTCATATTTTTATTCTTTCTATAGTGTCTTCAGTGACCATAAATTTGTATTTTTGCTATTCTTGGATTCAGCAATACACTCTTTTATGCCTCTTTATCCAATTTGTGGCTCATATTTTTATTCTTTCTATAGTGTCTTCAGTGACCATGAATTTGTATTTTTGCTATTCGTGGATTCAGCAATACACTCTTTTATGCTTAGATCTCTGAGTGTCTTATTTCAAGAAAAAATTTTCCTGCCACAGAGCTCACAAAAATATTCTTCTACATTATCTTCTAAAGTTTTTACAGTTGGTTTTTTCCTTTGTGTTTAAGACTTGAATCCAACTGGGATTGATTTTTGTATATGATATAAGGAAATTATTTTATTTTTCCATATGGCTCATTAATTGTTCCAGCTCTATTTATTAAAATATCATCATCTCCCCACTGATGTGTAAATTTACTTCTGCCATAAATTGAGTTCATTTATAAGTGAAGGGATTGGTTCTTACCTCTCTATTCTGTCCCATTGATCAAATTTGTCTATTCCCATACATGGTCTTCATTATTATTCTCCATCTTCTTCTATAGGAATCTCTTGTCTCTACTTAGACTTGTGCTCTTCCCTATAAATCTTAGAGCAGCTCACAAATTTATGCCAAATTAAATTATAACTTTAAATGAAATTTCTTTAAAGTTATAGATTAGTTTGACATCTTTATAACACTGAGTTTTCCATGACTAGCTCTCAATGAACATGGACTAGCTCTCAGTTTATCAATGCCTTTACAATATCCTTAAGGTTTTATAATTTTCTCCATAAAGGGCTTTCACATTGTTTTTACTGTAAATCTATTTCTAGTCAGTTTCCACTGTTTGATGCTGTTGGAAATCTTGTCTTTATAAAATTTAACATTTCAGCTACTTAGATATAAAAGTGTTAGACACAAAAGTTTGTATTGATTTTATAACCACCGATCTTTTACTTGGGTAGTCTCATTATCTGGGAATAATGGCAGTTTAGTTTCCTCTTTTGGAAACCTTATACCTTTTATTTATCTTTCTAGTTTTAGTGAGATAGCTGAAGTGATAGCAGGCACTCTTGTCTTGCTTCTGCATTCAAAGGGAATACTTTCAAGTTTTCACCATGATGTATAATGTTTAACAGCTATCCTTGTATTGGTAATTTGCTGAGGATTTATGCTATTATTGCTATTTTTCATAATTACATATTAAGTTGTGTTATTTTTGGAAACCCTGGAATATACATGCCTGGCTCAGAGTGTGGTAAGATGATCTGATTGTTATATAATAAACCTCAAACGGGTCTTGGAGATGCTGGTGGAACTTTTTGGTTCTGTAAAGTATATTTTAAAACTACAGAATTAATTTAAATAAGCAATTTATGCTTTCCCTGCCCAATAATCAATGAGGCTTTAATGAAATCCTAAAAGCTAACAAAATTAACAGAGATATAACAATAAAGAATATATAGTCAGTGATTGACAACTGTCAGGCTGGAAGACTTCATACTTTTGTCAATTTCCCAGAGTCTTACCACTACACCTTGTACATGTTAAGTCCAATAATGTTTGCTAATTGGTTGCTATCTTAAAAGACTTTTTAAAAAATATTATTCTTTAGTTGATTAAAAAATTGGTTATATGCACTGATGTGACTAAAAGTCATATTCTAATAATATGATTAATGTAGTAAAGAAATGTGTGTTCATTTTAAGTATATCCATTTTATGTTTCAAAAATTCTAGTAAATAAGTTTAAAGCTTTATTAAATTAAGCACGTTTATTATTTAAATAGGACATCTTTTCTTTTCAGAGTCAATTTGAAAGATGGGAAATTAATTTGCTTGGATCCTGAGGCTGAAAGGGTGATGACTCTTATAAAAAAAGATTATGAGCAGGTGCAATTAATATTAAGGATTCTCATACTCAAATTGTCTCTTTTTTCTTTTAATTAAAAATATATTTATAAATATAAACAAACTGTTATAGATTAGAATAAAATTACAGTAACATTAGAATCTCTATTTCAGACAATCAAAAGAATAGTCCCCAGACCAGCAGAGTTGCATCACCTGGGAACTTGTCAGAAATGCAAATTCTCAGGCCTTACCTCAGACCTACTCAATCAGAAACTCTGGAGATAGGCTCAAAAGTCTGCTTTCTAACAAGCCCTCCAGGTGATTCTGATGCACTCTCAAGTTTGAGAACCACTAGTCCACACCTTCTATTTAATATGATATCCAAGTTGACCTGTGTTATAAATATCTCCATTGAACATAAAATTGACATAAATTTGCAAGATCTGTCTTGTATAGACCAGCTAGGTAGGCAATACACTCATCTTCAAGACTTTTAAGAAAAACAATTCTTCCTCTTTGAAAAAACAATTTATTTCCTGCACAGCATTTCTAGAAATAAAGCTCTAAATAGAATTTGGAAGTTGGTGGATGTAGAAGGAGTAATGAAGACAGGCAGGTGATAGCAAAAGTATATTTAGATTAACTTCTAAAAAAAAAGGTAGGACATCTTCTAGAGTTTTAAGCCTTAGTAGTGGGCAAGGATGAAGAAGTGACCACTCTGTAAAGCTAGGGCTTACAGACCCCTCGAGTCTGCTGCACAGATTGGGTAACAAACCCTCTACATGCAGGTCTATGAGCTAGGTAATAGGCAAAAAAAAAAAAAAAAAAAGGTTCTGGGAGCCGTAGGTATAGAAAAATGAATGGGTTTTATTCAGATCGAGGAACAACCATCCTAGTGGCTTCTCTGAGAGTTCTGAGAAGCACTGTGGATCAGAGCTGTTAGTCTTTTATACTTAAGTCCACAACCATGGACACCTGGGTGCCCATAGGCAATTACATTACGTAGAAACAAGGAACACCTGAGGATATTTACAGCAAATGCTTGGCAAGATTCTGAACATCTGAGGGGTCCTGACCATTTTCCTATTTTTCCCAACCATCCACCCCTTCAGGGTCCCTCGCCGTACAATCTACGTGTTCAGAATCTTCTGCGATGTTCCCTTAGCAAGGTTAAATGACCCCTACATTCATACAACCTATCATCTGTCCAATATGCCTTAGGCTTTTCTGTAGTTTTGTTCTTTCAATTATTAGCCACACATCCAGTTAGTAGTCATCATTGGTATGAAGTTCAGTGTATATTCAATAAGCCAACACATCGGTCACACGAACGTATGTCTGTATCCAGTTGACTCTGCTGCCCGCAGCCAGAACACTTTGGGCAAAAAGTCAGAAGAGTTATTGGTACCAATAGGGGGAGTTCTCACCCCTCTGGTAAGATACATGCTAGTTTGCCATCCTGGGAAAGGATGGTTGCAGGAACAGTTATCTTACCTGGTTTATGATACCATACATTATCTGCTCACACTGTTGGATCTGTAGGTTCCACATGTAACAGTATAGGGGAAGTCATAATTGGCCATAATGATAATATGAATGTGCCCTTTGGAATAGAGTGCTTATCTGTTCCAGGCCATGTTACCTTTACTCGAGGAGGCCAGGTGCTTTTCACCCAAGGTGAAATTTACAAGTCTTCTTCTAATCCTTTCCCCCAAGGCTCTATCAGGCCTACTGTTGGGAAAATATGGGAAAAATGGTCAGGGCCCCTCAGATGTTCAGAATCTTGCTGAGCATTTGATGTAAATAGGCATGTGCACTCAGGTGTTCCTTGGTTATCATCTAGTGTAATTGTGCATGTGTACCCAGGTGACCTGGGTTATGAACTTAAGCATAAGGATGAGTGGCTCTGATCCACAGCGCCTCCCATCCCTGGGATGCCCCCCCCCGTGGGGGGGTTGGGGGGTAGGGGAGACCACTACTGCTGCTGGAGGCTTCTGCTGCTAGTGCCACCGGGACCCTCTGCAAGGCCACTGCCACTGCCGGACCTATAAGCTACTGGACTTGTAAGCTGCTGCCGCTGAGGAAGCTGAGGACTGAGTTCATGTCATCTGCCAACAGCTCCTGGAAACTTTCCCCATTGCCTAGCATGGACCTGCGTGTGAGGACTCTGGGGACCCAGACTGGCATGTGAGGGGTCTAGTGACCCAGTCTGTACAATGGGTTTGGAGGGTCTGAGCCCTAACTCTGACAATATAAATGGAAGCTTAATATAACTAAAATAATAATTAAAATAATGAAACATTTTGGTTTTAGTTATGATTTGCCTTACTTTAAACCTACCCAGTGTATATGGGGGCTTCTATTCTCCAAGGCTATTCCCATTGTACTGTCTGTCCCTGTTGTAAACAGGTTGGGGCTGATAAGAGCATATTTCCATTCTTGCCATATCCTGGATTCAAAAGCTCATCTCTAGTAGTGACTTGCAGTTGTATAGGTGCTGCAGCCCTATGCAACACAGCTTCCACTGGAGAGGCCCACCCTTGCGGGATCTCTCATTTAGAATCCTGACTGTCAGCCATAACCGCTGTGTCCACCCCTTCAGGGATGGGGGTTGGGCAGATAGCCTTAGCCCCTTTTTTAAAAGACCATTGTATCACTCAATCATCCCTGCTGCCTGGGGCTGATATGGCATATGTAACTTCCACTCAATAGACAACTGGGAAGCCCACTTCTGAACCTCATGTCCAGTAAAGTGGGTTCCATTGTCTCTTTCTATGACTATAGGCCAGCCATACATGGCTGTAAGGCTATTCATTGCCTTCACAGTGTTTACCTGGTCTGGGGCCTTACAAGGCCATACAAACAGAAGACCTTCACTGTATCAACAGCAGTGAAGATGTATCTGAAATTCTCTGACCTTGGCAGTGGTCCAACAAAGTCCACTTGCCATCGAGTCAGGGGCACCCTTCCTCAAGTTATTTGCCCATCTCTATGGGATACCTGCTGGGGCTGTGGACACTTTTGAGCACATACTGGACAAGCATGACAGGCATTCACTACATCTTCTCATTTTATAGGCAGGGCTCATCTTTGAGCCGCCATCCACATGGTTTTGCTGCCAGCATGCTGCGTTTGTCAATGTAACCACTGGGCTACATCAGTAGCTGGGGCTCTCTTCAGCCATTTTACCTTAGCCAAGGCATCAGCTTCATCATTTCCTGGACTGGCTAGGGGGAGATGTCCTATGACATGAAAAAGGGTTACTTCTTTCTCATGCCCCAGTTCCCATAACTCTTGCCACATGGCTTGTCCCCACAGGGGTCGGTGGCCTACCATCCACTATTGATGTTTCCAAGTAGAAATGCAAAGGGCTAAACCTTTGTATACAGCCCAGATATCAGTACAGATGGTTAATGGCCCAGGCTCATTTTTTATCACCATCCATACTGCTCTCAATTCTGCCCATTGTCTGCTTTGCCCTGTGCCATTTTCATACCACATGGTATCTGTTGAGGGCTGGACAGCAACAGCTGTCCATGTTACTGCAGGTCCCATGCTAGAGCCATCTGTATGCCAAGCTTGCTCTGTGATAGGTCCCTGTCCCTCATGGAAAGGTGTAACCTCCACCTCCATGTGTAATGGTTGTGTGAAAGTTTCCTCCACAACCTCTACTGGGCCTAGCACAGTTTGCAACTCTTTGGACAGAGGACTCGTTGACACAGTGCTTCTTTCTTCTATATATGCTCCCCATTTAGACAAAGTAGGAATCTGAGTGACACCTGTTTTAGGGTTGGTTGCCCACATGCGCAGCCAACCTAGTATGGGATATGTTGTCCTTACTAGGACTTGGCAGTTCCTGTGATAGCTTCAGTGGCCATCAGGGCACAATACACAGCTGCTGGCTGTTTTCCTATTAGAGAATAGCGTACTTCAGCACCCTTCCAGAGCTGAGACCAGAATCCTACAGGTGTTTGGAATTGGTTTTGTCTCTGCCACTAATCCCATCCTAACCCCTCTTGGGTGATATTTATGTCTAATTCAAAAGGTTTAGTGGGATCAGCCACTTGTAAAGCCTGTACTTGCTGTGTTGCCCTGTTTGTAGCCCAATAAGCCTGCTCTACTTCCTCAGTCCAATCCCCTGGGGGCTCCTTTCTTTGTTAATGCACACAGTGTGCATGCCATTTGAGCCATATGGGGTAAAAAACTCTCCAATACCCCAGAAGTCCCAAATATGTCTGTAGCTGAGCTACAGTTGTGGGTTGAGGGTATGCCTGTATCTTGTCTACAATAGCTTCTGGGATAACCCTCATCTTACCCAACCAGACCACTCCTAAGAATTTGATTGACAGCCCAGGTCCTTGTACTTTGGCTGTGTTCACAGCCTACCCACATTGTTCCAAATGGCTTAGCAGTGTTGGAGCTCTCTGGGTTAAATCTGTAAGAGAATCAGAGGTTAACAACACATCATCAATGTAGTAAAACATTGTAACCGTTCTGGGCTTTGTCCACTTGGCTATGTCCCCAGCCACTAAACCATGACAGATGGTTGGGCTATGCAGAAAACCCTGGGGCAATACTTGAAAGGTCCACTGCCTCCCTTGCCAAGTGAAGGCAAACTGATCTTGGCTATCGGCCAAGATTGGAATAGAGAAGAAAGCATTTGCAAGGTCCAATACATAATGATAAGTTCCCTGCTGAATCATCAGCTGATCCATCAAATTGTGAACTGAAGGCACAACTGCATGCAAAGGAGGCAGTACTTTGTTTAGTTCTCGATAGTCTACAGTCATTCTCCAGGTACCATCAGGTTTCTCACTGTCCACTGGCCATACTGGAGCATTAAATGGGCTATGAACTGGATGAATAATACCAACTTTTTCTAACTCCAATATAGTAGCACCTATCTCTGCATGTCCTCCCAGTAGGTGATACTGCTTTACATTAACCACACATCTTGGCTGGACTAACACCTGTGGGTCATGTTTAGCATATTCCTGTAACACAGGCTTTATTGTCTGTATTCATAGCCAAAACTCTCCAACTGTTGTTTGCAGATGCAAGCCATAAAGTACATCCATACCCAAGATGTACTCAGCTACTGGGGATATATACACGGTATACACACAAGGGGGCAATCACCCTATGCTTAATGGTAGTGATACAGCTTTGACTTCAATAGTATGTCCTCCATATCCATCTATATGAACTGTGGCCCCTGCAAACTTATGTGGATTGCCATATATCAGGCTACGTTCTGCACCTGTATCTACCAATGCCCAAACATGCTGCACAGTAGTCCTTGACCAGTGTATCGCCAATTCAATGTGAGGCCTCCCATCCTTACCTGTCCTCAAAAGATGAGTACCTTGGCCTGCTCCCTAATCAAACTGGAACATTTCATCTGCCTCCTCAGACGCAATCAAAAAATCCTTTAAGTCCACCGAGTGCACTTTGCTACCTGTTTCTGGACGTTTAGTGAAATGCTGTTCAGGGCGTAATTGCTGCCACAAGGCAAACAGGACTGCATTTGGCTGCCAATCAATTTTCTTGCTATCAACCCCTGCTGCAAGCAAGTCAAGGTACATCTGCTTACAGCTAGTCTTGCTTGGTACCCTCGGGATAAGATCCTGATCATTTCTTAGGGGTTGGGTCTTAGCCACCTTCCGGACCCCTTTTGCTTGTCTTTTCTCCTCTACTTTACCCAGGCTGGCTATCATGGTCGTTACTTCATGTATAGGACGACCAATGTATGGGGCCAGTATGGCCATCAGTGACCCAAAGGATGTTGACAGGGCATTTTGCAGCACCATGTCTCTCATGCTGCCTGTAAAATTTTCATCATCCCGGCCACGGGTGTTCACATTAAATGTGGACTGCCTTATCCCCAGCTCCCAAATTATTTGAACCAAGTCAGTATATGTTTGCCATTTACTCACAGTCTTGGGCAGTTCTCCAGCATTTTCCCACACAGTTCAGGCAGCTGCACTCACCCATTCCATTAAGGAGTAATTACCTGGCCCTTGTGCATATCTGCAGCTATTCTGTAGCCACTGCCTCAGGGATGGGTGCATGGTGATAGAGGCCACTTCTTCCATCTCCTCACCACAGCACACCACACTATCCACCCCTACGTTCCATAACCGCAGCAGCCAAGCAGCTAGGGGCTCCCCCTGTTTCTGCTGGAACTGTTTCCTTAAATCAACTAATTCACCCTGGGTATATGGGACATAGGTGGTGAATTCAGTCACCTGTATATCACCCTCTGGTTGTCCACCTGCTCCTATAGGCTGCTCGTGTTTCAGTTTCTGGTGCACAACAGGTCATGCCTAGAGACGCAAAGTCTCCTCCAACTCACTACTGGTTTTGTTGTTCTTCCAGGTGTGAGAGGCAGGGGTGCCCAGTTGCAGCACGTCATCTTCCAGACAGATTATCTATGCTTCCAACAGCTCTGCTTTCTTCTTTAAATCTCGATCAGTTTGTATCATAGTGAGCAGTAGCCAGGCTCCGGTCAGCAGAAAAGTGGCCACCGGGCACCATAGGATAGCCATATTTCTCAAGGATAGCCATATTTCCTCCCCCTCCCAAGGGGCTCTCCAAGGCCACACTGCTTCATGGAGTGCCTGGTCTATGCTGACTTGTAGTATAGCAAGCAGCAACCAGATTCTGGTCAACAGGAAAGTGGCCAGAGGGCACAACATATACAGGAGTAGCCATATTTCCTCCCTCTCCAAGGGGCTTCTGGCTCCTGTACCTGCTCAAATATGCTGCCAACTACGCCAATTGTAAAGCTAGGGATTACAGACCCCTCGAGTCTATTGCACAGATTGGGTTACAAACCCTCCACACGCAGGTCTGTGAGTTAGGTAATAGAAAAAAAAAAAAGGTTCTGGGAGCCGTAGGTATAGAAAAATGAATGGGTTTTATTCAGATCTAGGAGCAACTGTCCTAGTGGCTTCTCTGAGAGTTCTGAGAAGCACTGTGGATCAGAGCTGTTAGTCTTTTATACTTAAGTCCACAACCCTGGACACCTGGGTGCCCACACACAACTTACATTAAGTAGTAACAAGGAACACCTGAGGATATTTACAGCAAATGCTCAGCAAGATTCTGAACATCTGAAGGGCCCTGACCATTTTCCTATTTTTCCCAACACCACTCATAACAGAAAAAACAAATTCTGGTTGTTTTAAATTAAAAAAAAAAAGAAAAAGAAAACAAAAACAAATTAAGGGTATTTGGAGCTTATGATTCACCCAAGGGTCATGTTGGTGGTAGAGAGGTGTAACGTGGAGGGAAGAGGTTGGGTTTTTTAGTCCCATGGCTGTGGTTTACTGTTTCCGCCCTACCAGCTGTCAGTTCAGTCATTCTGGATGATTCATATAACTCTGTGGATTTACATGCTTTCATTTGTCCTTACAGTGCTCTATCATGGGGGAGGTAGAGAGAATACAGGTAAAGTGTTTAATTATGGCTATTATTAATTTTCAACTTACCAAATACATGGGTTTTTTCTTTATTCTTTAGGATTTTTTATTGGGATTTTTTTGGAAGATTTTCTTGAAAGGGACCACACGTGGGTAATCCTGTGCATCTGTACAGTTATATGTCACTCTGCTTGGATTGTAGAGCCCCTAACTGATGGCCACACAAGGAGCATCACAGCCTATGGGTAACAGGAGCCCTTGGTATCATCATGAGTTTGGGCATCCTCCAGAGTTGTCTTTGAAGGTGGACCACTTTTAGTCTAAAATAGGACTAGAATAAACTGCTTTTTCTACTCATCCTGAGGACCAAAATATTGTTTTCAGGCAGGCAAATGGCCACTTCTGAGAGGTATAATGACAGGTGAAGTGAAGAAACTTCCATTATGTAGGAAGGACATAGTAAGTGAGGGGCTCCCGTGTGAGGCTCGATTTGCCTTACCAGATTCCACCTCCTCCCTTGCTGTCCTCTCCCACCCTTTAGTCTACCTCCTAGTGGACTCTAGCATTGGATCAAAGTGTCTCCCTCCACTCCATCCTTTGATATCATTCTTAATGACAACAGTACGCTTTTTTCCTAACACTCAGGTCTCTTGATTTGTTCAACCTTTTTGTTTCTAAAAGCCTTAACCTCTACCCCATTTTAGGTACTCATGACCTTGGATCTCAGTATAAAGTTGGGTTGCTTTATCTCCAGTATCCAAAACGGAAACAATTTTTTTAGTGGAATTTTTTACTCTTCATAATGTTCAAAATAGATATATATTTAAGAAGAACTGTCTTAAATTTTAAGAATTTACTTTTACATAATTCAAACCTTACAGATAACATCAGTCAAGAGTAGAAGTGATCCAACCTAAGAAACTGTAAAGTCATCATGTGAGAGGAGAAAGGTGAGGAAATTAAAGACCTTCCAGATCCAGGGAAGATCACAAGGACACTGCCTCAGAAAGATGATGTGGCAAACATACAGCAAAAGCTATGATCTGTTTGTTCAACTTTTTCCTGCTAGAATTTCTAAATTTGTAATACTATCAAATACTGAAAAATAAACCTTAATTTCTAAAACTATTTTTGAATAAAGAATGTATAACAGGTGAGTGATGTTCTCATGGAATCAATTAACAGGAATGATGCTTCCAAAAGGGACTATTCATAGGCACAGGAGCCACTAGGACTTTCTCTTTTCATCTCTTATGTCTTTACCTTTTTCTGCCAGCCTGAAGTTTTTCCCTTTCCCTCTCATTCTCTCTGGTCTCCATGGAAAATCATCCACAAAAGCCAATTTGCTTTTCCTGAGGTATAATTTCCAATTCCTGAGAGAAAATATCTTATTGGCCATATTGATTCAAGTGTGCACTCAGGTCCAATTAACTGTTGCCAAGGGACCATGGTTATATGGTACAAACAAGGCCGTTTGGGGCCCATCACTGTAGAATGAATGAACAGTTTCCTGAGAAATGAGGGTTTTTATTAATTGGGCAGATGCCTCCAAAACATTCTATCACTGCATAGGTGTGTCTGAATGTGCAAAAGAGAAAAACAAAGACAGAAAGAGGAAACATATTTCCTCTGAAGAAACTATTGATCTTAAAGAGGTGATATACATATATTAAAAGGTCACAAAGCAAAAAATCCAGACTTTTGGGCCCTATGATTCTGAGCAAGAAACTGAATTTCTTTATACTCAGTTACAAATGTGAAGACATGGCAAAACAAAATAAAGCAAAATATTTCCATCCTAAAGTTGCTGTGAAAGTAGGCATGAAAATTCTAAAATGTTGTTCTTATTATTAAAATTATTAAATTACTTCCTAGTTAGTACTTAATAAAGCCAGTTTTGTGGTATTTACATTGTCTTACCCACAATTATGTATATACCAAGCTACCAAGTTGTCTGAAATAGGTGGCAAATTTTACAGCTGTAGATTATGGCAAAAATGATAATCATGTTATTAAGTATATACTAACAATTACTTGTGAAATTGAGCTCTATGAAAGAACTATCTTGGGATCATAAGTTCAAGACTTAGAGTATTAGCATATAAAATTCCAAATTTCAGGAGAAAGGAATCTGGCTGGCATGGTTAGAGTCATGCACCCACTCACGGTCTAGTCTCCTGTGGTCAGGGGAATAGGAACATATCACAGAAATATAGCTGCCAGGAGGCCCCAGGGTGAGGCAGGTGATTCCCTGAGTAGCTGGTAGACAACTCAGTGTGGCCTTCCAACAATTCAGGGAACACTCTTCATAAAACTAAGGGAAGAGTAAATGAGTGTGAGACATTTGGTTCCTGGGTTTTTTTTGTTGTTGTTGTTGTGGTTGTTTTTGGACAAAATAATCTAAAGACCCTTATAAATCAATTAGAAATATTGAATATGAAAAAAATCCCCCTTCAAATGAATAGCTAAATTCTCCAGAAGGTAGAGAAACCCCCCAGGACCTTCTCCCAGCCCCCCTCAAAAAAAGAGGAATCAGAAAATAGGACAGTAAATTTCATAGGCAAATGCTGTGGGTTGTGCAGGGTGAAGCTTGAAGGTGGTTGTTCAATAAGTAACCTTGATGTTGACATTAGTCTCACATTAGGACAGAGACATGTTGTGGATCCTTGAAAGAGAGTAGTAACAAAGGTCTTGTACAAAATAGGAACCTTCAAGAGAAACAAATCTACTGAAAAACACAGGTTTGTGATAAGGAAGCATGTCTGCCTCAACAAGGACAATAGGTAGAAAAAAACCAATTTCTTCTCTGAGAAGTCTCCACAAAGCGTCTGCCCTCAGGTAGCTTTGGGATTCCATTATAACACCTGCATGGATTTGGAACCCCTTGGCAGCATAGAGAAGGACCCAGATCAGTACCTGGCAAAAATGAAATGAAAACTGCCCTAGTAAGACATACCTTCAACATGGATTCCACAGGAGTCTCAAAGATAAAGTCATGCTGAGGATGAGTCCAAGTTCATAAAACTCTGCAGAACCATCTACTTTAAACAGGAGTTTAAACCCACAATAAACAGCATCCCTAAACTGAAAGTGTTAAAATCAACAAAGGAGACTATTATAAATATGTTTCGAATCATTAGACATCAGAGAAGGAATTGAAGCATAAGAAAAGAATGACACTAGGAAACCAAGCAGATTTGGGGTGGGTGGGAGGGTGGGAACCCAAACATACTAGGCAAAGAAATAGCAAGCTCGAAGTAAAGGGAACTTCTGGAATTAAAACACAATTATACACTCTGAAATCTCATAGGATGGCTTGAACAGTACATTTGATCTATCTTGAGAGAGAATTATTTTAGAAGATCTGAGGAAATTATGTAGGTTGCAGCAGAGAGAATAACACTATAGAATACACAAAAAGAAGATTGAGAGTATGAAAATATCTAATTTATTTCTGAAAGGAATTCCAGATCATGAGGAGAAGGAGAATGGGTGAAAAGTAATATTTGAAAGAATAATGACAGCGAATTTTTCAAGACAGATGAAATCTCCATACTCAGGAAGCCCAACAGAGTCTTAGCAAGACAAAAAAATGAAGTAAAATTCACACCCAGCTACATTAAGTACTGAAATTGCAAGATCCAAAAGACAAAGAAAAGACCTTAGAATGAGAAAGTATGGCAAATGAACTAGCAGGAAAATTCAAGGAAAGGTCCAACCTGCGCCAGGTCTCTGTAAATACATGGGTTTTCTAAAACAGATGGCTTTGGATGAAATACTTGTTGAAGAATATCAAATTCCTGCAGTTTTTGAAATGCAAGTCTGTAATAAACAATCAAAGTCATTAAATTGGCTTATACTAGTTATGACTTAATGTGAGACAGTTTCTAAGGGATGCCGTAAACTTCTAATGAAAACACCAGGGTTAGTGATTCATTTATTTATTGGCTAAATTTTTTGCTTCCTTATGATTGTGGTTCAAGTCCTATAAACCTAATGACGCACACATTTTACATTTTTTTTTTTAACTGTGATTTTTCTTTCCAGGTTCAAAGAGTTTTTTTTTCAAATTGCAACCTGATAGACACCGTCAGAAAAGTGCCCCTTTCTTCTGCTCCCCCCACCCCCCCACCTCAATGTGTTAATGTGGGAAATACTAAAAATTAATAGTTCGAACAGGGTTTAGAGCAGACAGACACTAGTTCTACCATTTATAAGTTACGTGATTTCAGGCAAGTAACTATTCTGAATCTCAGTCATCTTCTGTAAAATGTCAACATTAATATCTACTTTATTTAAAGTTGGTTGAAAAGACTAAAGACCCAAATGTCTTTCACAAATTGATGCTCTGCAAGTCATATCAAATTACAGTCTTTCTGAAACAACTATTCTCTTTCTCGGCTTAAAGCTTTTGTGCATATTGTTTTCATTCCTTGAAACAGTTCCAATTGCCCTGCCTCCTTCCCCTTCACCTGAGCCAGCGCCAATTTGTGTATCACCAAGTCCACAAGGCTTTCTCATGCCCCTCAAGTTCAGGGTATCAGCTCCTCATCTACATGAGCTGCCAAACTTTCCATTGCTTCCCACTTAACCTCATTTCATAGAGGAAGTTTTGAGTCAACACAATTTGAAGCAGTTGCCAAAGACCAGGTAGTGGCAGAGCGAAGGCAGAAAGCTACGAATCCTGAATTTATACCTTATTACCTCCACTATTTCCACTTTAATCAGCAGAGCCAGCCCAATTTTGGTTATGTCCACCTCTGAGGGATGGTGAGGCATAAAATCTCCAGAAAAGAGGCCCTCTGCATATTTCAAGGTGAGGTGCATTTCTTCCCCCTGACACAGGAATCAATTCATCAGGCCGTCTGAGACATCCTGACTGCTGCTCCTTGCCAGCTCTACCAGCCTCCTTTCACTGAATCATCAGGTGCTATAATCCTGGTCTGGACTGATGCCTGTCTCCTGCATTTTCTTCTTAGTACCAATAGAAATATGTCATTATTAATTTGCAAATCTCCTTCCTGAACTCGCCATTCACATGAGGGTTTTTCTCTTCCCTTGAGCCACATTCATCACCCGTCACTGCTAGGAAGAATTGCCTCCCTCCTCTCGCCACCTCCCTCACCTGCTGAAACACACATGTACACGTAACTAACGCCCAACCCCATGTGCCAGGAGCCCAAGAAGGAGGAGGTGTGTTCATTATCTTCCCCTACCACACTGACCCACTGTTCCCCCCCCCATTTTATCACACTACAATTCACCCAGATGCCTAAACCAGGGACCTAAGGGTCATCACAAACTGACCCTCTCACTCTGCCAGACTCTAGGTCCTGACATTTTTACACCTTCATTAATCCTCATTTAGTCCTTCTCTGCTTTAGTTCTGGCCTTCTCGAACTTTCACTCGTACCACTGAAATAACCTCCTAGCTAGTTTCCCTGACTCCATCCTGTCCCTATTTCAGTCAGTCTTATTCACTGCAAAGTTATTGTTCTAAAATGCAGATCTTACCAGGTCACTGTCCTGCTTGAGATTCTTCAGTGGAAACCTCATCTATGAGACAGGTTGCAATGGTCTGAATATTTGAATCTCCCCAGATTCATACATTGAAACCTCATCACCAATGTGATGGCGTTTGGGAGGGGATTAAGTCATGAGGGAAATTACCTTACAAAAGAGGCCCCAGAGAGCTGCCTTGCCTCTCCCACCATGTGAGGACACAGGTAGAAAGAGCCATTTATGAACCAGAGAGCAGACCCTCACCAGACACTGAATCTGCCAGTGCCTTGACCTTGAACTCTCCGCCCTCCAGAGCTGTGAGAAATAAACTTCTGTTGTTTACAAGGTACTCAGTTTATAGTATTTTTGTTATAGCAGCCTGAATACACTAAGACAAAGGTCAATAATGAAGAAAGGCCATCTATCAGCTCTTTCATGAACATTACCTATTGTTCTTAAGATTTGCCTCAAAACACATTGTACTAACTCAGCTCTGTCCCAGTTCTCTTGGAATCATTCAAATTGTGATAATCCTGGGGCCATCTGGTCAAAATGACTGTGGTCCCAACTGTCACAACATTTTATTCTATTTGCTGTTTTTCACCCATGGGCCCAAACTTACACCGGTAAATAGGCACATGTGTTACATTTATTGAGAGAAAATATGTTCATGGTAAAAACACAAATGGTGTAAGTAAACCCATATAGTTAAAATAAAACTAAGAAAAAAATAACTTCCTCCCTCCCTAAACCCTCAGTTGACTAGTTTCCATGTCTAGGAATAATGACTTCTGCCAATTTTGGTGGGCAGAGATTCCCAGAAATGGTCTCTTCAAGTACAAGCATGGTTGACGACTCAAATGGGAAGATAATTTTGTTTCAGTATATTTGTTTATTTACTTATATATTTATTTATTTTCCCAGGATGGAGAAGGGTGGCAGAATGTTTTATTGTAGTCATGTATCTTATTTGATTAGTCCGCTCTGGTGGACATTTAGGTGTTTTTAGACTATTTTTTCCCAAAAATTAATGTTCTGGTGAAGATTTATGTTTTCACTTATTTGTCTACATTTGTGCAAGTATATCTGTAGGATAAATTCATAGAACAAGAATCTCTGAGTCAAAGATTATGTGCGTAATGCAAATTCTTTGGAAATGTTTTACAGTGCTGAATCATATCCTAAGAATCACACTAGTTTAAATTTCTCTGTTATTCTATGAAAATGTCTGTGTTTCCCAACACCTTTGCGACAGTGTCAAACTTTTTGATCTTTGCCAGACTGACAACTACTATTTCATTATTTGAGTATGTATTTCTCTAATTCTGAGGGATGTGAGGTTTCTCTTCATGTATTTGAAGGCATTTTTTTTAATTTCTCAGAAATTTTCCTGCAGATTATTAGTCTTTTGATGTGTATCTGTGAGAGAGCTATATTAAGAAAATAAACAAGTTTGTGCTAAATAAATTTGCAAAATATTTTGTACTGTCCAAATACGTTTTTATTTTATTTTGCTTTTTCCTCATTGAAATATTATTTTAGTGTAGCTAATTTATTAAATTTTTCCTTTATGGTGTCTGGGGTTTATGTTTTACTTCCATTGCACTTCCCCATACCAAAACTCATGTTTTTCTAATTTAGACATTTGATCTATCTGGAATTTATTTTGGTGTGAGGAGACAGTTAAGATTTAGCTTCATCTTTTCTCAGATGTTCATTTGTCCCAACTCCGTTTATTTGCTTACCCTTTTCCCCCCATTGGTTTTAAATATCTCCTTTAGCATGTATTTAATTTCTGTAAGATTTTGATTTCCAACTGTCTTTTTTTATTATACTGTTATCTCTGTTTCTTCATAAACCACCATCAGAATTGGAAAATTATTATTCCTCTATATGCTTTAGTATCTGGTGTTCCTAATGCTGCTCTTATAACTCTTCATTTTCAAAGATTTCATGGCTCTTCTGAAAAGTCTCTTTTGTCATGTGAACTTTAGAGTCAACTTGCCAACTTCCAAAGAAAATGAACCTATTTGAATTTTATCGGAATTATGTATTTATAAATTAATTTAGGCAAAATTGATATCTTTATACTATTAAATCTACCTTAGAATCAAGTATATTTTTCACTGAATTTAGGTACAATATGTGTATTAGTATGTGTGTATGGGCACACATGCACCTTAATGACATTTTAGTTTTCCTCATTAAATCTTGTCCATTTCTTGTTTAGTTTATTCTTACACACTTTTTGTTGTAGTTGTAATTGCTGTGACTGAAAAGGGAAACTTTTATTCCACTGTAGAAACATGCTGTTGCTTTTCTATATGAAAGCTCCCTCTGTTTGCCTATTAACTCCATAATCATCAACTGACTGAACTTTTAAATTATGTCGAATTGAATTTAACTTGCTTAATGATTTTCAGTTATCTAGTTATGTAATTATGACATCTGCAACTCATAACAATTTTTCTCACTCTTGTGTTTTTATATCTTGTTTGTTTCTTTTTTCTGATATTAAATTGGTAGTATCTCCAGAACAACGTCATAAGTTATTAGTGACTGTAAGCATTCTTAATCTTATCTATTCCTTAGTGGGACTCTGAGTGTTTTGCCTTTAGGCAAGATGCTGGCTCTGGCTGAAGTTAACATTTTTAGAACAAGATTACAATTTATGTGCAGGGGAAAATATTTCTCTACTTGTAAGTAGTGGTAGATCTTTGCCTCTACTCTGCGGAGATAACTTATTTTATTTAGTGAGAATAAATCATGTGTGCTCAACACAGCTCTTTTTTTCCTCTTAGAAGTAAGCTGCTCACAGGGAGAAGAAATTCTCCTCCATGCCACAACTCTTGCCTGGGCATCCCTTCCACATATGCCACTCAATGTTACCAGACTCTCCTGCTCCAGCATTACTGAAGGCTTGCTGGGTATGATTGTCTAGTTCTGGTGTAAAATTAATAGGCCTTTTGGCTTTCTCACCAAGACAAACCATCTGTAGTATTTCTTAAAAGTAATAAGCATACATTGCTGTCCATATTCCATTCCTCCATTTTTATTTCTTAGATTTTCAGGATGATTAATTAGACCCTGAGAGTTCCCCAATAGTTGGTGCCCAATTATACTTTTATCAATAGTTGTAAAATCTCTAATAAAAGGTGAGTTTTCAAATACCTTTGCAACACTGACAAGAGATGATTTAATTTTATTTATCTCTCTTCCTCTCTCTTTTGGTGTTCTTTTTACTAATAGTCACCAAATCAGTGCTTAGTAAATCATTATTGCCTTAAATCAAAGTAAAATATTCATATGCTTAAGAATGAATGGTAGTATTATGTAAAACAATGCTCATGTTTACTCTTTTCATTATCGTATGTTATTAGATATGATTCTTAAAAGTCAATTCTTTTTAGACCATGTCAACTAAAACTACCAATCAGGAACATCACTGAGGGTATGTGTTTTATTCATGTTTTAGCTGCTCTAAATATTTTTAATTTCCACTAAATACAGAATCAGAAAATGTCTTATGAAAGCAGTCAATATATCATAGCTCTCTGTATATAAAACATAATAAAGTTATATCTTCCAGAGTGTATAATAACCTCACAGAGAATGAAGAAGATATAAGCAATCAAATGTATAAGAATATGCAATTCCCAACACTGATATTTAATAGAAGAGTAGATTCAGATTTAGATCCTAACCTTTGTGTTCTGAATGTAAACTTATGCATTTTTTTAAGAACTAAAATAAAAATTAAATGTACATTTTAAATTATTTTGAATGCAGCATTACATGGTGATGACCTTAAAGTGGGAGCAAGACAACATGGCTTTAAAGAGTTTTATCAATGTGAAAACTTTGGAAATAAGTAGAGGTGTTTAGGAGCATAGATATTAGAGACAGATGAACCTAGGTTTGAACACCAGCTTTAAAGCATATCAGGTATAACCTTGGGAACATTGCTTAACCTCTTTAGCCTCAGTTTTCTACTCTTTAAAGTGGGAGAAAAAAAAATAGTAACCACCCACAATCACCACCATTACCAAGGTTGCTATAAGGGATACATGTAATGTGCTGACATAGGTGCATGGCATACAATAAAATTTCAATAAATGATAGTAATTATTTTTCCAATAATGATAGCAAGTATTAATATTATCATCATTGTTTACAAAGTAATATTATTGCTACTTATCATTGTTTTACTCCTTTCAGTTAAAATCTATGTGAAACTTATTACGTCCATGCATCTAAGGTACAGTATTTCCTAAACAAGTTTCAAAACTTAATGTTTCCTATCTATCTCATTGTCTTTACCACTTAAACATTAATTAATACCTTATAGTTGTTTGGCAAGGTTGTGGTGGGAGGTAAGTTTTCTTTTCCCAGAGAGCCACATTGAACCTGATAACTCAATTTTTCAGATTTTCCATAGTCATATTTTTAGATTTTTTCCCCCACTTCTCCTTTCTTTAAATATCTGCTCAGTAGGAATCTATTAGAATAAAGCAAAAGGATGCTGACTGTCACCATCCACCCTCTTCAAAATAAATATTCTAAGTTAGGACTGCTAGAAAACAGTCTTTTTAATGAGTGGATCATACACATCATATCTAAGAACAACAAACCTTATGTTTCAAAGATCTTTTCAATCTGGAAAAATTTAAAATAGTTCATGTTTTTTTCCTCCAGCTTTACTGAGGAATAATTGACAAATAAAAATTCTATATATTTAAGGTGTACCATGTGATGATTTGATATATGGTATACATCCTGTAATGTTTACCAAAATCAAATTAATCAACACATCTATCACCGACATACTCACCCTTTGCCTGTGTGTGCAATGGCGTGTGAGCACACAGGACCTACTCTGTTAGTAAATGTCAAGTAAACAATATAATATTATTAACTGTAATCACCATGCTGTACATTTGATCCCATAAGTTATTCATCTTATAATGGAAAGCTTGTACATTCTGACCAACATCTCCCCATCTCCCACCCTCCACTCTACAGCTTCTGGCAACCACTGTTCTATTCTCTGCTTCCATAAGTTTAACTATTTTAGGTTCTACATATAATTGGTATCATGCAGTATTTGTCTTTCTGGATCTGGCTTATTTCACTTAGTATAATGTCTTCCAATTTCATCTTTGTTGTCACAAATAGTGGGACTTCTTTTTTTTTTTAATGGCTGAATGAACACTTCATTTTCTTTATCTATCCATCTGTCATCAGACATATAGTTTGCTTCCATATCTTGACTATTGTAAATAATGTTGCAGTGAACATGGGAGTGCAGGTATCTCTTTGAGATACTGATTTTATTTCCAGTGGACATATATCATGACGTAGAATTGCTGAATCATATGGTATTTCCACTTTTTTTAAGAGCCTCCATACTGTTTTTCATAATGTCTGTAGCAATTTATGTTTTTAATTTTTTTGTATTTTTTCAATTTTATTCATAATTATTTTGTGGCATAGAGTGTGTTGTTTCAATACACGCATATAATGCACAGTGATTCACTTAGGATACATAGCATAGTTTTATACCCATCAATCCACCACTTCTCCTCCCCACCATCTTCCTCCTCTCTTGTCCTCTGGTAACCAGTATTCTACTCTATTTCTATGAGAAACTTTTTTTTTTTTTTTAAGATTCCACACATGAGTGAGATCATGAGGTATTTGTCTTTCTGTGTCTGACTTACTTCACTTAACATGGTGATTTCCAGGTCCATCCATGCTGCTGCAAATGATAGGATATCATTTCTTTTTCTAGCAGAATAGTATTCCATTGTGCATATATACTACAGGAAACAAAGCAGACTTTGGGGGGAAAAAACCTTAACAGATAGAAATATAACTGCAAATTTGGAAGAAAAAAAAGAAACTTCTAGTCTAGAAATAAAAATACCATTATACAATGTGAAATCTCCTATGATAGCTTAAACAATAGATTTGATTCAGCTAGAGAGAGAATTATTTTGAAAGATAAGAGCAAATTATCTAGGATGTAGCACAGAGATAAAAATATAAACTATACAAAAAGATGTTAAGAGACTTCAAGAATAGTATAAATATATCTAAAAAAAGGAATTACAGATCTTGAAGACAGGGCGAATGGGTGAAAATAATATTCAAAAGAATAATGATTGAATATTTTCTAGGACAAATGAAACCTCCATATTCAGGAAACCTAATAGAGTCTTAGAAGGACAGAAAAATGAAGTAAAATAAACATCTAGCTACATTGTACTGAACTTGCAAAATCTAAAAGTAAAAGAAAAGACCTTAGAATGAGTAAGCATGGCCTACCATACGGCAACTGCTCTAGAAGGAGGATTCAAGGAATGGTCAAACCTGTGCCAGGTCTCTGGACCTACAAAGGTTTTCTAAAACAGACTGCTTTGGATGAGTTACTTGTAGAAAAACATTAAATTGCTGTGGGTTTTTTTTTTTTTTTTCCTTTTTGTCTTTTTTCGTGTCCGGCAACGGATCACAACACTCAGTGTCGCGCCCATACTGGACCGGGACCAGCAATGGGATCACAACCCTCGGTGTCGCGCCTGCACCTCGCTCAGCCAGTGAGCGGGAACCGGTCTGTATGTGGAATCCGAACCCTCGGCGGGAGCGCTGCCACGCTTCTCAAGCGGCGCACTGCAGCAGTGTGCCACCGGGCCGGCCCTTGCTGTGGCTTTTTTTTTTTTTTTCCTTCTTGTCTTTTTTTCGTGACCGGCAACGGATCGCAACCCTCAGTGTCGTGCCCGTACCGGACCGGGACCGGCAACGGGATCGCAACCCTCGGTGTTGCTCCCGTACCTCGCTCAGCCAGTGAGCAGCCGGTCTGTATGTGGGATCCGAACCCTCGGCGGGAGCGCTGCCACGCTTCCCAAGTGGCGCACTGTAGCAGTGCGCCACCGGGCCGGCCCTTGCTGTGGTTTTTTTAATGCAAGTTTATAATGAAGAATTAAGGTCACCAAACTTGGCTTATGTTAGTTATGACTAAATGTTGGACTGTTTCTAAAGGAAGCAGTGAACATCTAATGAAAACACCAGAGTTAGTGATGCATTTATTTATTGAGTGGTTTTACTACTAAGCTTTTGCTTCCTTATGCTTGTGGTTCAAATCTCATATACCAAATGACTCACACATTTTACGTATTTTCACTGTGACTTTTCTTTCCAGGTACAAAGACTTTTTTTCAAAATGCAACCTGATAGACACATTGAGAAAAGTGCACCTTTCTTATTGCTCCCACACCCACACACCTCGATGTGTTAATGTGGGAAATACTAAAAATTGATAGTTCAAACAGGCTTTGGAGCAGACAGATCCTAGTTCTACCATTTACAAGTTATGCAATTTCAGGCAAGTAAGGGTTCTGAATCTCAGTTTTCTTCTGCAAAATGTCAGCATTAATATCTACTTTATTTGAAGTTGGTTGAAAAGACTAAAGAACCAAATGTCTTTCACCAATTGATGCTTGGCCAGTCACATCAAATTACAGTCTTTCTGAAACTACTATTCTCTTTCTTGACTTAAAGCTTTAGTTCATACTGTTTACTCTACTTGAATCAGTTCCCATTGCCTCCCTTCCTTCACCTGGCCCAACATTTAAAGGAACTAAGATCTGAAGAATGACCTGAGTTTGTATATCACCAACTCTACAAGGCTTTCTCATGCCTCTCAAGTTCAGGGTATCAGCTCCTCATCTACATAAGCTGACAAAATTTCCAGTGCTTCCCACTTAACCTCATTTCACAGAAGAACCTTTTGAGTCAACACAATTTGAAGCAGTTGCCAAAGACCAGTTAGTGGCAGAGTGAAGGCAGAAAGCTAGGAATCCTGCATTTTATACCTTATTACCTCTGCTACTTCCACTTTAATCAGCAGAGCCAGCCTCACCTTGGTAATATCCACCTTTGTGGGATGGTGAAGCATAAAATCTCCAGAAAGAGACCCTCTGCTTATTTCTGGGTGAGGTGCATTTCTTCCCCCTGACACAGAAATCAATTCATCAGGCCGTCTGAGACATCCTGACTGCTGCTCCTTGCCAGCTCTACCAGCCTCCTTTCACTAGGTCATCAGGTGCTATAATCCTGGTCTGGACAGATGCCTGCTTCCTGCATCTTCCTCTTAATGCCATCAGAAATATGTCATTATCTTAATTAAGCCAAATCTCCTTCCAGAACTCGACATTCACATAGGGTTTTTCTCTTCCCTTGAGCCTTATTCATTGTCTGTCACTGCTAGAAAGAATTGCCTCCCCTCCTCTCAGCACCTCCCCCACCTCCCTGTGCTGAAACACACATGTACCCATAACTATGCCCAACCCCACGTGCCAGGGAGCCCAAGGAGGAGAAGGTGCATTCATTACCTTCCCCTACCACACTAACCAACTGTTTTTCCATTTTCTCACACTACAATTCACCCAGCTGCCTAAACCAGGGGTTTAAGGATCATCACAAACTGACTCTCTCCCCCTTCCCCACATCCAGCCAGACTCTAGGTCCTGCCATTTTTTGCTTTCATAAATCCTCACTTAGTCCTTCTCTGCCAAGGCCTTAGTTCTGATCTTCTCTAACTTTCACTTGAACCACTGAAATAACCTCCTAGTTTGTCTCCCTGACTCCATCCTCTCCCTATTCCAGTCAGTCTTTTCACTGTGAAGTGACTGTTGTAAAATGCAAATCTCACCATTTCACTGTCCTGTTTGCTATTCTTCAATGGATTCTTCATCTATGAGACAGATTGCAATGGTCTGAATGTTTGTGTCTCCTCAAATTCATATGTTGACACCTCATCACCGATGTCATGATCTGTGGGAGGTGATTAGGTCATGAGGGCAGAGCCCTCATGAATTATGAGTGTCCTTATGAAAGAGGCTCAGAGTTGCTTTGCCTCTTCCACCCTGTGTGGACACAGCTTGAAAGTGCCATCTATGAACCAGAAATCAGTCTCTTAACCAAACACTGAATCTGCCAATTCCATTATCTTGAACTTCCCAGCCTCTGTTGATTTTATTTATTTTTTCATTTTAGCCTTCATTTGTACATCTTTATAGGATATAGTGTTTCATTTTTATACATGCATATACTACATATACATGCATTTTTATATATGCATATACTGCACAATGATTCACTTAGTGAAGATAGCATAGTTTTCTTTCACACCTGTGAATCCACCACTTGCCACCCCACCACCCACAACCCTGCCTTCACTTTTGGCCTCTGGTAATCATTATTCTACTCTCTACTTCTTTGAAAATCTATTTATTTATTCATTTTTTAGATTCTGCATATGAGTGAGAGTATGTGGTATTTGTCTTTTTGTGCCTGGCTTACACCACTTAACATGATGGTCTCCAGTTCCATCCATGTTGCTGCAAATGATACAATACTATTTTCTTTTTATAGATGAATAGTGTCCCATTGCATATATATATAACACAGTTTGGGTTTTTTTTTTTTTTTGATCCATTCATCCACTGATGGGCATTTAAGTTGATTCTGTGTCTTGGCTATTGTGAATAGTGTTGAAATGAACATAGTAGTGCAGGTGTCTTCTTGATATATTGATTTCATTTCTTTTGGGTCTATATCCAGTAGTGGGATAGATGGGTCATAAGGTAGATCTATTTTTGGCTCTATGAGGAACATCCATTCTGTTTTCCAGAATGGTGCACCAATTTACATTCCCACCAACAATGAATGAGAATTCCCTTTTCTCCACATCCTTGCCAGCATTTGTTATTTTCTGTCTTGCTGATAATAGCCATTCTAAGTGGGGTGAGATAATATCTCATTGTGGTTTTAATTTACATTTACCTGGTGATTAGTGATTCGAGCATTTTTTCATGTTTGTTGGCCATTTGTATGTCATCTTTAGAGAAATGTCTATTAAGGTCCTTTGCCCATTTTTTAATTGGGTTATTTGTTTTTTGCTGTTGAGTTGTTTTAGTTCCTTACATATTCTGGATATTAGCCTCCTTTTTGATGTGTACATTGCAAACATTTTTTCCTATTCTGTAGGCTGTCTCTTTACTTTGTTGATAGTGTCTATTGCTGTGAAAGAGCTGTTTAGTTTGATGTAGTCCCATTTGTGTACTTTTGATGTAGTTGCCTGTGCTTTTATGGTTTCATTCAAAAAAGTGCTGCCCATTGCTATATTGTGTAGCATTTCTCCTATGTTTTCTCCTAGTAGTTCCATAGTTTTGGGTCTTAAATTTAGGTCTTTAATCACTTTTGTGTTCATTTTTGTGTATGGTTAGCGATAGGGGTCTAGCTTCAATCTTTTGCATGTGAATATCCAGTTTTCCCAGCACCAGTTATTGAAGAAGCTGTCTTTGCCCCCAAACTTTTGGCACCTTTGTCAAAAATCAGTTGGCTTTAAGTGTATGGGTTTATTTAGGGGCTCTCTATTCTGTTCAATTGGTCTATTTGTCTATTTTTATGCCAGTACCATGCTGTTCTGCTCACTATAGCTTTATAGCTTTTTTTGAAGTCAGGAAACATGATACCTCCTACTTTGTTCTATTTGTTCAAGATTGCTTTAGCTATATGGGGTCTTTTGTGATTCCATACAACTTTTAATATCATTTTTTCTATTTCTGTGAAGAATGTCATTGGTATTTTGATAGGAATTGTGTTGAACGTATAGTTGCTTTGGGTAACATTGGACATTTTGATGGTGTTAATAATTCCAATCCAAGAACACGGGATATCTTTCCATTTATTTGTGTCTTCTTCAGTTTTGTTCACCAAAGTTTTATAGTTTTCATTGTATAGGTCTTTCACCACCTTGGTTAAATATACTCCATATATTTCTTTTTTTGGGGGGGGTAACTATTGTGAATGGGATTACTTTCTTGATTGTTTCTTCAGTTATTTTGTTACTGGTGTATGGGAAGGCCACTGACTTTTGTGTGTTGATTTTGTATTTTTTCAGTATACTGAATTCATTTATTAGTTCTAGTAATTTTTTGGTGGAGTCTTTAGAGTTTTCTATGTATATGATTATGTCATGTGCAAATAGGGATTGTTTGACTTCCTCCTTTCATATTCAGATGCCTTCACTGCTTTCTCTTGTCTTATTGCACTGGCTAGAACTTCCAGGATAAGTTGAATAGGAGTGGGGAAAGTGGACATCCTTGTCTTATTTCAGATCCTAGAGGAAAAGCCTCCAGTTTTTATCCATTCAGTATGATATGAGCTGTGGGTTTGTCGTATATAGGCCATTTAGTGTTGAAGTATATTCCTTCTATACCTAGTTTGTTAAATGTTTTTTATTGTGAAGCAGTGTTGGATTTTATCAAATACTCCTTCTGCACCTATTGATATAATCATATAGTTGTTTTCCTTCCTTCTATTCTATGTGATGTATTATGTTTTTTGATTTGCAAATGATAAACTATCCTTGCATCCCTTGGATGGATCCCACTTGATCATGATCTTTTTAATGTTGTTGGATTTGGTTTGCTAGTATTTTGCTGAAGACTTTCACATCTATGTTCCTTAGTGATATTGGTATGTAGTTTTCTTTATTCATTGTATATTTTTCCTGTTTTGGTATGAGGGTAATGCTGCCATCGCAGAATGAGTTTGGAAGATTTCCTCCACTTCAGTTTTTTGGAAAAATTTGAGAAGTATTGGTATTAGTTCTTCTTAAAATGTTTGGTAGAATTCTATGTACATCTGGTCCTGGGGTTTTCATTTTTGGAAGGTTTTTTTCTTACTGCTTCAATTTCATTACTCACCATTGGTCTGTTTAGATTTTCTAGTTCTTCATGATTTGACATTGGTAAGTTTTATGTGTCCAGGAATTTATCCATTTTCTCTAGGTTTTGCAGTTCATCAGTGTATAGTTGTTCATAATAGTCCTGTGATTCTTTGTATTTCAGTGGTATCAGTTGTAATGTCTCCTCCTTTACTTCTAAATTTAATTATTTGAGTCTTTCTATTTTCCATTAGTCTGGCTAAAGGTTTATGGATTTTGTTTTGAAAAAAACAACTCTTTGTTTAATATTTTTTTATTTTTATAAATATCAAATATTTAATTCATTTATTTCTTTTCTGGTCTTTGTTATTTTTATTATTCTACTAATTTTGGGCTTGGTTTATTCTTTTTTTCTGGTTCCTTGAGGTGTAACAGTAGGTTGTTTATTCAAAGTCTTTCTTCTTTTTTTGATGTAGGCATTTCTTGCTGTGAATTTCCCTCTGAGAACTACTTTAGTTGTATCCCAAAAACCCATAGGTTCTAGTATGTTGTGGTTCTTTTTTTTTTATTTGTCTCCAGGCTTTTAAAATTTCCTTTTAAAATTCTCCTTTAACCCATTTATTGTTTAGGAACATATTGTTTACTTTCCGTGAATTTGTACAATTTTCAGTATCCTGCTGTTATTGTTTTCTAGTTTATCCCATTGTGTTTGGACAAAGGCACATGAAAAAATGTTCAACATCACTAATCATCAGGGTGAAAATCATGCAACTGAAAACCACAATGAGATACCACCTCACTTCAATTAAAATGACTATTATCAAAAATACAAAAGAAAACAAGGGTTGGTAAGGACGTGGAGAACAGGGAGTACTTACACACTGTTGGTGGGAGTGTAAACTAGTACAGCCATTATAAAAAACAGTATGACAGTTTCTCAAAAAGTTAAAAATAGAATTACCATTTGATCTACCAGTCTCACTATTGGTACCTACCCAAAAGTAATAAAGTCAGTATGTCAAAGAGATGTCTGCACTCTCTTAAATGTGGTATATATACCCAAAGAATACTATTCAGCCATAAAAAGTGAATAAAATTCTGTCATTTGCAGTAACATGGATGGACTTGGAGGACATTGTTAAGTGAAGTAAGTCAGGCAGAGAAAGACAAATACCAGATGATCTCACTCACATGTCGAGTCTTTGAAAAAGAAAAAAAAAGAAAGAAAAAAAGTTGATATTATAGAGGCAGACAGTAGAACAGTGGTTACCAGAGATGGGAGGGTGGGACAGATAGGTTGGCCCACTGGTACAAAATTACAATTAGATAGGAGGAACAAGTTCGGATGTTTTATTGCATGGTAGGATGACTGTGGTTAACAGTGTAGTTTTGTATATTACATAATTGCTACAGGAGAGGTTTTTGAATGTTTCCTCACAAATAAATGACAAATGCATGAAGTGACTGATGCTTTAACTACCTGATCCAATTATTATACAACAATATATGTATCAAAACATCAGATTGTATCCCATAAATATGTACAATTGCAATGTGTCAATTCAAACACAAAAGAATTTTTTAAAAAGTGAAGAAAAAATACAATTATTATGGGACACCATTCAGCAAATAAATCTCTGAAATAGGGGCATCCCCAAAAAAGACAATAAGCAAAAAGGCATAGAAAACCTATTTAATGAAATAACAGCTGAAAACTTCCCAAATCTTCAGAGAGTGGTGGACATGAAGATCAGGAAGCTCAAAAGTTCCCTAATGGATTCAACCCAACAGGGTCCTCTCCAAGCACATTACAGTCAAAATGTCAAAAGTCAAATATAAAAAGATAGGCTATTCTGTGGAGAATGGATGGGGAGGCAATGTACAAGTAGAGAGAAGACTTAGGAGGTTATGGGAACATCTGCAGTAAGAAACACTGATGGCTTTGAGAAGACAGGTCCTGGAGTATAGGATAACCAAAAGTTCTCTGAGAACTGGAGCAAAGTGGATCCAGTGCAGTTATTACCATGAAATAAAGTGTTGCTAGGCACTGAGGTGAGCTCAACAGCAGTGGTAGCAGAACTGTGGTGGCTAGAGGCAGCACCTCCCTGCTCCTTGGACACAGAGGGGAAAGTGCCAGCCTGTCCTGGGTGCCAACCCACAATGAGGTAAGCCCAGCAGCAGCAGCAGTAGAACTTCATGGCTAGAGGCAGCCCTTCCTCTCCCCTTGGACCCAGGAGGGAGAGCGCCAGCCCACTCTGTGCTCTGACCTTCACCAAAATTCTGGAGCAGGACCCAAGGTGGTTTAACATAACCACCACCACACCTATTGTCAAACAAAGACAGTTCACTTCCACAGTGGTAACCAGGGCCACTCCACACCCAACGTCAGTGTAAGAGAAGAAGCAAATCCTCTACCAAATGACCAAACATCAATGAAAAAATACTAGAAGTACAAACAAACAAGAAGAAATGACACAACCAAAAGAATACAGTAATGCTCCAAAGTCAGACTTCATGGAACAGGGAATCCTTGAAATGTCTGAAAAAGAATTTTGAGCAATGATCTTAAGAAAACTTGAAGAAATAAAGGAAGACTTAATTAGAGAACACAATGAAATGAGAAAAAATATCCAGAATATGAAGGAGGAAATCTACAAAGAGATTAATACCTTAAAAAAGTGTAGCAGAACTTCTAGAAATTAAACATTCACTCAGTGAAATAAAAAACACCACTGAGAGCTTGAGCAGCACAGTAGAGCAAGCAGAAGAAAGAGTTTCAGAGCTAGAAGATGGTCTTTTTGAAATAACTCAGGAAGACGAAAAAAAAAAAAAAGAAAGGAAAAGAAAAAGGAATAAAGAATTAAAAATAATGAGGAAAGTTTAAGAGAGATAGCAGACAACCTCAAGTGCTCTAACATCTGAATCATGGGTATTCCTGAAGGGGAGAAGAAAGGAAAAGGTATTGAAAACCTACTCAAGGAAATAGTAACAGAAAACTTCCCAGGTGTAGGGAGAGATACAAACCTTCATATCCAGGAAGGTCAAAGGTCCCCAAACTGATTCAACCCAAAAAGATCCTCCCCAAGACACATTATAGTTAAATTTGCAAAACTCAAAGACACAGAGAATTCTGTAAGCAGCAAGAGAAAAGCATCAGGTAACTTATAGGGGAACCCACATCAAACTAAAAGCAGACTTCCAACTGAAACCCTATGTGCCAGAAGAAAGTGGAATGATATATTCAAAATACTAAAAGAAAAAAAATTGCCAGCCAAGAATTCTTTACCCAGCAAGGCTCTCCTTCAGAAATGAGGGAAAAATAGTATATTTCCCAGACAAAAAAAAATTGTAGGAATTCACCACCAAATGGCCAGCCATGCAAGAAATTCTCAAGGGAGTCATTCATCTGGAATCTGAATAATAGTGACCACTATCACAAATACACAAGAAAGAGCAGAACTCACTGTTAAAACAAAAACACCAGCAAGAAAGAGAAAGAAGCTAAATCATCCCACCTTAAATTCCCAACTAAAATTGAAGAAGAGAAATAAAAGGGGAAATAATGATTAAAAGATATTTAAACTATCAAAACAAGAAGCTATTAAATGACAGGAATTAAGCAACACTTGTCAATAACTACCGTAAATGTGAATGGACTATACTCCCCATTCAAAAGACACAGACTGACTGATTGGATTAAAAAGCTAGACCCAAGTATATGCTGTCTTCAAGAGACCCACCTCACTTGTAGAGACACACATAAACTAAAAGTGAAGGGATGGAAAAAGACATGCCATGCAAAAACGAGGAGAAGTAGCTATTCTTATATCAGACAAAATAGGCTTTAAAACAAAAAACATAAAAAAGACAAAGAAGGCCACTGTATAATGATAAAGGGATCTATCCAGCTAGAAGACATAACAATCATAAACATGTATGCACCCAATACAGGAGCACCCAGATACATAAAGCAAACACTCTTAGACCTAAAGAAAGAAATAGGACCTAATACATTAATGGTGGATGATATGAACACCCCTCTCTCAGTATGGGACAGATCTTCCAGGCAACAAGTCAACAAAGAGACACAGGATTTAATCTACACCCTAGACAAACTGGACTTGGCAGATATATACAGAACATTTCACCCAACAACTAAAGGATACACTTTCTTCTCAACAGCTCATGGTACCTTCTCTAGGGTAGACCACATATTAATTAGGTCACAAATCTAGTCTCAGCAAATTTAAAACAATTGAAATCATTCCAACCATCTTTTCAGACCACAATGGACTAAAACTGGACAAACAATAAGCAAAAATCTGGAAGCTATACAAATACATGGAAACTAAATAATAGGCTCCTGAATGACCTATGGGTCCAAGAAGACATTAAACAGGTAATCAAAAAATTCCTAGAAACTAAAGAAAATAAAGATACATCATACCCAAACCTGTGGGATACTGCAAAAGCAGTACTAAGAGGCAAATTTACTGCAATAAATGCTTACATCAAAAGAATGAGGAGAAGTGCACCACTTGGGAGTGTGGCGGCGCTCCTGCCGAGGGTTCGGATCCCATGTGGAGACCGGTTCCCACTCACTGGCTGAGCACGGTGCGGGCGCAACACCGAGGGTCGCAATACCGTTACCGGTCAGTAAAAAAGAAAAAAAGGAAAAAAAAAAAAAAAAAAAAAAGAATGGAAAGACTTTGAATAAATGACCTAACACTATGCCTCAAAGAACTTGAAAACCAACAACAATCCAAACCTAATGGTAGTAGACAGAAAGAAATAATTAAGATCAGAGCAGAACTAAATGAAATTGAGACCCATAAAACAATAGAAAAGATCAACAAAACCAAAAGTTGGTTTTTCAAGAAGATAAATAAAACAGACAAACCATTAGCTAGGTAAACAAAAAAAAGAAAAGACCCAAATCACATAAACCAGAAATGAGAAGGGAGACACTACAACTGATACCATGGAGATACAAAGAATCATAAAGGACTATTATAAACAATGGTATGACAACAAATACAAAAATCTGTTAGAGGTGGATAAGTTTCTAGACACATAAAAACTACCAAGACTGAACCAAGAAGAGATAGAGAACCTGAACAGACCAATAACAAGCAAGTAATTAGCAATCTTCCAACAAAGAAAATTCTGGGTCCAGATGGTTTTACAGCTGAATTCTACCAAACTTCTAAAGCGGAGTTAATACCGATTCTCCTCAAACTATTCCAAACAATTGAAACAGATACTACTCTTCCAACCTCATTCTATGAGGCCAACATAAATCTGATACCAAAACCATATAAAGACACAACAAAAAAAGAAAATTATAGGGCAATATCCTTGATGAATCTAGATGCTAAAATCCTCAACAAAATGTTAGTAATCAGAATACAGCAACATATTTAAAAAACTACACACCATGATCAACTGGGATTCATCCCAGGGATGCAAGGATGGTTCAACATACAAAAGTCAATAAATGTGATACATCACACCAACAAACTCAAGGACAAAGACCATAAAATTATCTCAATAAATGCTGAAAAAGTATCTGACAAAATTCAACAAATTAGGTATAGAAAGAAAATATCTCAACACAATAAAGGCCATTTATGAAAATCCCACCACCAGTATCAATCCTAATGGGGAGAAACTGAAGGACTTTCCCTTAGAATAGGAAAAAGACAAGGAAACCCACTCACACCACTTCTATTTAACATATTACTAGAGGTATTAGCCAGAGCAATCTGGCAAGACAAAGAAATAAAGTGAATACAGATTGGAAAAGATGAATTCAAACTTTCTCTATTTGCAGATGACATGATACTATATGTAGAAAAACCTAAAGACTCTATCAACAAACTCCTAGAGCTGGTTAATAACTTGAGTAATGTTGCAGGACACAAAATAAATGCCCCCAAATCAGTAGCATTTATATACTCAAATAATGAATTAACAGAAAGAGAAATAAAGAAAGTAAGTCCATTTACAATTGTCATGAAAAAAATAAAATACCTGGTGATCAATTTAAAGAAGGAGGTGAAAGACCTCTACAGAGAGAACTACAAACCACTTCTGAAAGAAATTAAAGAAGACACAAAAAGATAGAAAGATATTCCATGCTCTTGGGTTGGAAGAATTAACATTGTAAAAATGTCTATACTACCCAAAACGATCTACAGATTCAAAGCATCACTATCAAAATGCCAATGACATTCTTCACAGAAATGGAAAAAACAATCTTACCCTTCATGTGGAAAAACAAAAGACCCTGAATAGCCCAAGAAATCCTGAGCAAAAAAAGTAAAGCTGAAGGCATAACACTACCTGACTTCAAATTATACTACAAAGCTATTGTAACCAAAACAGCATTGTTCTGGTATACAAATAGACATTCAGACAAGTGGAGTAGAATTGAGAACCCAGAAAGCAACCCTCAGGCATACAGCCATCTGATATTGGACCAAAGCAACAAAAATCTACATTGGTGCTGGGAAAACTGGATATCCATATGCAGAAGAATGAAACTAGATATGCATCTCTCACCATACACTAAAATCAACTCAAAATGGATTAAAGACTTAAGTACAAGACCTTGAACTGTAACATTACTAAGGGAAAATATAGGTGAAACACTTCAGCAATTAGGTTTGGGCACAGGCTTTATGAACATGAGCGTGAAAGCAGAAGCAGCAAAAGAAAAAATAAGCAAATGGGACTATATCAAACTAAAAAGGTTCTGCACAACAAAGGAAACAATCAACAGAGTGAAAAGACAACCTACAGAGTGAGAGAAAATTTTTGCTTACTATGCATCCATCAAGGGATTAATATCCAGAATATACATAGAACTCAAGCAATTATACAGTAAAAAAACAAATAACGCAATTAAAAAATGGCCAAAGAAGCTGAATAGACATTTTTCTTTTTTTTTAAAATTTTTTCTTCTTTTTAACATATTTCTCCTGTCTAATTGAGGCTTTGTACCCTCTACCTTCATCTCTTCATTGCCCCCACCGTCCCCAGCCTCTGGGAACCACCATTCTACTCTCTGCTTCTTTGAGTTTGATTGTTTTAGATTCCACATGTGAGAACATGAGTTGTCTTTCCGTGCCTGCCTTATTTCACTCAGCATAATGTTCTCCAGTTCCATCCGTGTTGTTGCAAACGACAAAATTTTTTCCTTTTTTAAGGCTGAGTAGTATTCCATTGTGTGTGTGTGTGTGTGTGTGTGTGTGTGTGTATATATATGTGTGTATATATATATATGTGTGTATATATATATATATATGGACAAAATTTTTTCCTTTTTTAAGGCTGAGTAGTATTCCATTGTGTGTGTGTGTGTGTGTGTATATATATATGTGTGTATATATATATATATATGTGTGTGTGTGTGTGTGTGTATATATATATACACACACACCCTATTTTCTTTATGCATTCATCTGTTAATGGATGCTTAGGTTGATTCCATAACTTGGCTATTATGAATAGTGTTGCAGTGAACACGGGAGTGCAGACACCTCTTCTGTATACTGATTTCAAATCTTTCGGGTAAACACTCAGAAGTGGGATTCCTGGATCAGTGTGTTTTTTTAATGTAGTCAAATTTATCAATCTTTTCTCTCATTGGGACCCCAGTTTTTCTGGCTATACAACTGGTGGAATTGAATGTGAGTACCACTTCAAGCAAGTAAGAAGAATAGAGAGTTGTTTTGGGCAATCTTACAAGGAAGTCTGAATAAGAAAAAATATTTGGGTTTTTGTTCCTTGGAAATTTCTATAGTTCTTTAGGTTTTTTTCCTCTGAAGAAAAAAGGGAGTATATAATCTCAGTTATAAATAGTATATTTAAGACCTTACAATCCTGAGATTTGATAAATTTATGGTTATATTAAATTAAATTGTGTGTTTTATCATTACATTTTGAAAAATAATAAAACAAACTAACAATAGTTCCATATGCCTAATTTTTATACTAGAAAAAGATTATATATTAATTAGCTTTTGTATTTAATACTATTATGAATGATAGTATTATTATGAGTTATAACTTCCTTAAAAGAAAATATAGATCAAAGCTATAATAATTTTTACTTTATAGTAAGGCTCCACGTTATGCCTGACTAGTTAGAACACATCTATTTCCCTTTGATCAAATTCAACCCTGTCAGAAATAAGGGTATTAAAAATACATGACCTATTTGATTTAGAACATTCTAACAAAAGTGTATGTAAAAGAAAGTAGGCGACATTATGTCTAGCAGGGCAGTTTTAAACCAGATAATTAAAAAGATTAAATCAAATTCAGATAGGACTATTGTTCAATTTCCTGTCTAACCATCACTTCTTTTTGAAGTGGGAGGAAACTTTCATGTATTTAGAATCTGAATCCTATTTGGGCTAGTCTAGCAAGTAAGTTAACTAGTTAAAATCCAAAATAAGATCGTACTAGTCACATTATCTTTTTATATTTGTGAGCTCGTGTTCCCACCTAGGTGATAAGCATCATCAGTTCACCATACTCCATACTTAGTTTATTCCATTAATTTATTTTTTTCAAAAAATATTCATTGAGCACCAACTATACACCAGATACTGTGCTAGAGCTGTGGGTGCAATGGTGAAAGAGACACACACAGGCCTGTGGCTCCTGAGACCACCTCCAAACCCAACCATTGTGCATAAAGTACTCAGCAAATATTAACTGCTGAAATTGTGCTGAAAAAACTTATATATAAAAAACCTAGTTAGGGTTGCCAGATTTAACAAATAAAAATACAGTATGTCCCATGCGATATTTGGGACATATTTATACCAAAAAATTATTCCAATTTCTCTGAAATTCAAATTTAATTGGATGTCCTGTATTTTATCTGACAACCTACTAAGGGTTTATCTCTCAGAAAATAAGCCCTAAACTTGTACTTATTCCCTGCATACACTAAAGATGTTTCTCTCTGTGCCTCATTCTTTTTTATATTCCATTTATAAGATTCTCTCTTTCCGAATTCTTTTCACAGCAACGCCCCTTCCCTGGTGTTAAGCAGAGAGGATGGTTTAAAGGTCTTGGTTCCAAACTGTTAGCTGCTAAAAACAATTACATAGTGGGAGAAGAGTACGGGCCATCTCAAGAGGCTACAATTTTATAGCCAGTTCTGAAATTGCAGACATAATAATTTTTCAAAGTTTAGATAATTTTTCCATCAAGATCTGATACGTACATTAAGAACATTCAGCTTTCACACGTTACTTTGCAATTAGTTGTGAGCTGGTTCATTGGCTAGCAGGAGGCTCAGAACCCCGGGGCTGGGGCTGGGGGTCTGCGGGGGACGTGAGGCTGAGTATATGAAGACACAGCGGGGCGGGGAAGAGAAGGCAATTTCAGACTTCAAAACAACTGAATTCAGACTTTCCTAAACAGCTGCACCCTTTCCCTCTATCAACCAACGAGTAAAAGGGCCTCTTTTTTCTTTTCTTTTTCTTTCTTTTTTTTTTTTTTGGAAAACTGCCACTCTCCTCCTGGCTGGCATGGCTCACAGATTCCACAGTGGAAAGGAGTGTCTGGAAAGAAAGAAAAAAGTCCTACAGAAGACAGCCTGCACATTTAACTTTTATAAAATGCCGTTAGGGGAAAATGTTTTAAACCCATCTGTACATGTGTACACACCCAACTTTGTCATTAAAATAAAAAAACTTTCAGTTAGATTTGAAGGCTGCTAAAATTAATTCTTTCCCAGAGCAGCAAATAAAGTGTGTCATTTGCCTTCCTGGGCTAGGGAACATCTGGGCTCTGCGAGAAAGGGGTGTGAGCCTTCTCCACTCTCTTGTCATCATGCCCAAAGCCAATACTACGAGGGGACCTCAAAAAGTTTGTGGGAAGATGTGTATGATCTCTTAATGCTATTTTTCCACAAACTTTTTGAAGTACCCTCCTACATTTGCAGATCCAACAAAGTTCTGTGGGGTTGTAAGACGGTCAGGGAAAGACGCAGAAGTGGAACAACTCATAGCCTACTAACAATGGAATCTGGGAGCAAGGGACCCCATTTATGACCCTCCAGTCTATCCAGGGAGAGGCCAAAAATGGGCCTCCCATAACTTCCTCCTACCTGGTTCCTGGCAGAAGGCTAGGAAATTGATCTTTCTTTTTCATGTAAATCTGCAGCCTCAACCTGAATGCCTCTTGGAAAGCAACAGGAAGAAACATGTGCTTGTGAAAATTTTCTAAAAAACACAAAATATAGGGCCAGCCCGCGGCTCACTTGGGTGAGTGTGGTGCTGACAACACCATGTCAAGGGTTAAGATCCCCTTAACAGTCATCTTTTTAAAAGACAAAACAAAACAAAACAAAAAACACAAAATGAGTTGACATTTCTTTTCCTACGAAAATTACAGAGAAGCCTCCACCTAGGAAAACAATTCCTCAATACAAGAAAAACAAAATTAAATAAAAACATGGCCCTCAAGTTTCCTCATAGTCCGTGTGACAAAAGTAGAACCTAAAGAGTTAAAGCCGAAGACACACTAACAAAAAGATGTGCTAAACTCTCATCTCAGCAGTCGATCAGCTTTTAAATATACTTTTGAAATGGGATGCCCAGCTTGAACGTACAAAGGATCTACCAGGGGTTCAGACACATCGGGTGAACTAATGGAGCCACCTGGGAGAGCCCTTACCCTACACACAGAAACTTGACCTAGGAACAAAGCTTTAGTCCCAGCAGTGGGAATGAGCCCGTGTGTGGCCTGGGGACCTGGATTTGTCTCCTGGTCCAGCTCCCACAGCTCCCATTCGTGAATGCTTCCTTAAAGGGAGAAAAGAAAGAAACAGAAAGAAGAAAGGCTTCACTCAACAGCTCGGTCAGACGTGGAGGCATAAAAGAGTGAGGGCAGAAAGCAGGGACTGTCAAGTCAGGCTGCCTGGGCTCAAGGCCCAGCTCAAGCCCATGACAACCTGTGTGACATGAGGTGTGAATTGTAAAGCTGCTCCCAGCCTCAGCCTCCTGGTCTACAAGAAAGAATAATAGCACATACCTCACAGGGTTATTATAAATATTGAAGGACACCCAGCTGCCACTCAGCAGTAATCTGAGTAAATAAATCGTGGTGTCTTCACACAATCGACACAATGGAACACTGCATGGCAATGAGAACAAACAAAGGACAACTACGCACAACGGTAAGAATGGATCCCACAAACACAATGTTGAAAGGAGGCAGTCACAAGAGTACATACTGTATGATTTCCATTCATCTGAAGCTCAGGATCAGGCAACACAAATAATCTACTGTGTTCAAAGATACGGCAAACATCCTGAGAGAGCTGACTCATCCAATGCACACATCCAACGTGTCACACCGTGGATGGGACCTGCCACGCACACATGAGCTGCTCCCCGATGACTTACACAAAGTAGGCTGGGATGGGAACCTGGGAAGCACGGCTTACCTTTGCAACCACAACAGCAATGACAGTATAGTCTAATCATATGGTCCAACATGATTTCACCACAAACCCCATCACTGCCTTCACACACGCAGATGGAAGGAGACTCCTGCAACAACTATCCAACCAGTCCAGCCAAAACCTAGCTCCTGAAGGCAAAGACTAGGATTTTAAAAAAAGCAAAATCAAAAACAAAACAAAAAAAACCCCTCCACAATGAAACAGGATTAGCCTGACAGGCTGGCTTCACTCTTCATTGATCATGCATTAAAATCATTGCACAACTCTTTATTTTGCTGCATTTTGTTGACGACATGTACTGGTACAGTGTGATTGAAAATGGATTCAAAAAGTGCAGAATACATATCAATTCTGTATTTTTTTCTAGTATGTAGTAGATGCAAGATATTTCATCTGAATAAGTGGAAGAACCTTAAAATTGCTAATAGTGAGTCTGATTCTCTGACCCTATGTTTAAACCTTCATGAATCCACATGGAAGACAAACCATTGCCAACCACACTTACGCAGGATCAGTATGCAACACCCTTGCACACTAATGCAAATTGACACCACAGAGTACAGTTTGGTTCTTGGCAGGTGATGGAAAAAGGTTGAACATAAGGCATAATCCCTTGGACATACACAAGACCACATTGTTGAACTAATATTCAAGAAACACTTGTGGATCCATGTGATTCTGGGCCTAGTTTGCATCCGAGAAGCTACACAACTTGGCGTACTCTGCACCACCTTGAGAATCTATGGGGGAAGCACAAACTGCATCTCAGATCTTAAAACCCTCCTTGCCCTCTATCCCTATTCTCTGGATGGAGAATAAAGGCTTCCAGATGCTTCACCTTTCCTGGTTTGGCTCTACCTTGAAACGCCTCAACTCATCCATGTTTTTCTATATGTGCCTTCTTCTGACTATACCCAGTTACTTCCACTTACGTTCTTTAGAGGAGGATAAAAGAGAAGCACTGCATCCACCCCCAGATATGCGTGCAGCGTATCTGCCAACATCTGCACTGTTAGCAACACCTTCATTTGATGCAGAGGGTGCAACGCTGAAGGTGGAAATTTCTTTACTGTTTATTCACACTTTGGTGAATATTTTCTTTCTTTATCAAACATCTTTTTAGATGCCAGGTGATAGAGTTTGGATGTGTTGTCCCCTCAAAACTCATGTGGAAATCTGATCCCCAATGTGGCAGTGTTGGGAGCAGTTTGAGTCATGGGGGCAGATCCCTCATGAATGGATTGATGCTCTCCCTGAGGTGTGGGAGTAGTGAGTGAGTTCTGCTTTATTAGTCCCCATGAGAACTGGTTATTTAAAAAGACCCTGGCACCTCCTCTCTTTCTCTTGTGTCCTCTGGCCATGTGATCTGCTTGTACCCTCCTCTGCCTGCTGCTTTCCACTGTGAGTAGAAGCAGCCTGAGGACCACCCCCAACGCAGCTGTCCCAGAATTGTATGCCAAATAAACCTCTTTTCTTTATAAATTACCCAGTTTCAAGTATTCTGTTATACCAACACAAAAATGGACTAATATACCATGCTTCATAACATGTTTCTAATACAAAGAATCTGTGTGATTATCATACATGCACTTTCCATCTTAAGGAGTTCATCTTAAAGCTCCAACTCAAGAAAGGAAAACAACTTCCATTGAGATAAGGTAGTTTTACAGAGCTAGCAAATCCTCCCTTTGAACTGCCTTTCTTTTTTCTGCTTGTTAGTTCTGCATCCCCATCTATCTTTCCCTTAAGGGGCAACCCTGCCTAATACTCCAGCTAGTTTTACAATATAGGCTCTCAAACATTAAGGCATGCTGGGAGTTCTGGGACTCCAGCTGGCTGTACATTCAACATTTATGGTCCATTCTCACGCACATTTTAGATCGATTGCCATCACGGGGATCATTCTAACTTCCCAAGTATATTTTCCTTAATACTAAATTAAGAGACTGCAACTATAGTTAGTTAAATTCTCTATTCTCTCTTCCTACTTTGTTGATTTTTCTGCAGGTGCTGAGATAAAACCCACTGCCTATGGCATCCAGCCAAGATAAAAATAAAAAAAAGTCTCAGAGGACATTTAAATTAATAATTTTAAATTAGATCTGCAAACAAAAGATAAACTTGTTACCAAAATTCAAGGCCATTTGGAGATTTTACTTTTCTTATACAATTCAGCTGATCCTAGCTAAAATGTAAACATTAGAAATTTGGCCTTAAACTCGTTTAAACTGAAGACAAAGAAGGAAAAAAAAAAGGTGGGGTTAAAAGTTTTTCTTTAAAAATCAAACTGCTATAAAAACTGCTTTGCCCAAAATCTGGTCCACAGTCTTCATTAGATTACCTATAAGGAGAAATAAAGTTTGGCCATTTGAACTGGTCCCATTTTGTCTGAAAAATAATTTAGATCCAACTGCATTTTATAAACTAGTGAGTTTTATTTTGTATCAGTCTCATCACTAAAATTTTATTTTATTTTTTTTTCCTTTTTGTCTTTTTTCGTGACCGGCAACGGATCGCAACCCTCAGTGTTGCGCCCGTACCGGACCGGGACCGGCAACGGGATCGCAACCCTCGGTGTTGCGCCCGCACCTCGCTCAGCCAGTGAGCGGCCGGTCTCTATGTGGGATCCGAACCCTCGGCAGGAGCACCGCCGCGCTTCCCAAGCGGCGCACTGTAGCAGTGTGCCACTGGGCCGGTCCGATCACTAAAATTTTAAATGAAAGCTATAAGACCTTTATTTGTTTCCATGTTTTTGTGTATACATGTACCATACGTAAGCTGCATGTTGTATCTACATGCATGCTTATGTCTATACATGTGTTTGTATATCGTCTACATGGCACCAAATTGGCTTATAAATAATGCATGCTTGTAAATTTACTTATTTATTTATTTTTTATTGAATCATAATTGATTATACATATTTTGGGGATTCAATGTTAACCTATGTTGATCAGATCAATATTACTAGTATGTATATTGTTACAAATTGTACTTATTCTTTATGCCCCTTGTCCAATCTCTCCCCATCCCCCCTCCCACCACTGATAACCCTAGATTTCTTCTCTCCCACTGAAAGCATGCTTGTAAATTTATTTATTTATTTATTTATTTATTTATTTATTGTCCTTTTGAGACCGGCCGCACCGCGCTCAGCCAGTGAGTGCTGTGAGCGCACCGGTCATCCCTATATAGGATCTGAACCCGCACAGGGAGCGCTGCTGCACTCCCAGCACCGCACTCTCCCGAGTGCACCAGGGGCTCAGCCCATGCTTGTAAATTTAAATAAGCCCAAATAGGGCCGGCCCGTGGCTCACTCGGGAGAGTGTGGTGCTGATAACACCAAGGCCACGGGTTCGGATCCCATATAGGGATGGCTGGTTTGCTCACTAGCTGAGCGTGGTGCTGACAACACCAAGCCAAGGGTTGAGATCTCCTTACGGGTCATCTTTAAAAAATAAATAAATAAATAAATAGGTGCTGACAACACCAAGCCAAGGGTTGAGATCCCCTTACGGGTCATCTTTAAAAAAAAAATAAATAAATAAAAAATAAATAAATAAATAAGCCCAAATGTTTTCAAGTTCACGACTTTAATCTTTGTTAAATAAGCTAATTTTAAATTTGTTGATAGAATAAAAACAGAAATGGCTTCAAAATGGTCAGCATACATAATTGCCTAGGTTTACTCGTCAGACAGGATTATGTTTATCTCTGTTAAATGTTTTAAGATGTTAGGGGTTTGACAGAAAAGTTAAAATTATAAACCCAGTCTAAAACGAATGATCTTTGATTATGTAATTCTTTGACAAGTAACACTAACAATATTTAAGTTAGTGAAAACAGCTATATCTACTAAATTATGGGCAAAATACCTAAATGTTTAACTTTAACATTCTTACTTAAGTGAACATTAGATGTTCACAGGCTATCAAGGGGTTAACAGGAAAATAACTTAAATTGATAATTGGCCTTGTCTAATATCTCAGTTTTCATAAGTAATCTAGGTCTAATTATTAAAAATAAATAAATTAGGTAAATGTAATGAGACCAAAGTTTGTAAACTTTTTAATGATAATTTTGTTTTATATGTTTACTTAAGGGTTGCCTAAATCTCTTCAGTAACTACACCCTGGAGTTACACTAAAGTGAATTAAATGATGGATATTCATTGAATATCTAGATCATTTCCTAATAAAATATAATATTAAAACATTAATTACTAAATATGTTTAAGTTTATATACTTATTTACTTTTGGCTTCTTATTTCAAAGAAACAAAAGATATTTACATTTGTTAATAAATATGTTCTCTTCCACATTAAAAGGAAAAATTGTTCTATAAGAAAAACCTGTGTTTCTAAAAATTATAAAATATGTATTCACAAAATGTTTTGATACATAATTAAAATTACTTGCTGTCTAGGTTTTTTAGTGGAAATTAAGGTTAATAAGACTTAACATTGTAACTAATTATACAATTAAAACTACTAGGCATAAGAAAAACAATTCTGTATACAAAGTATATAAGAAAAGTAGGGTATAAAAAAGGAGGAAATGTTTTTAATAAAATTTCTAAGACATAAGGATATGGTTTTTGTTGGAGGAAAAATATTGCTTAATTCAGAGGATATTTAAAGATTGTTTCAAGAAAAAATAAAATAAATGTTATGAACAAAACTGAGTGAACAGAGTTTTAAAAATATTTTTGTAAGAGGTAATAAAACGTTTATAAAAATCTTGTCTTGGTGGTCAAAGCTGAATGAGGGTAGATGGACTTGTTTATAAAGTTTTATTAAAATTTGCTTTAATATTAATAATACATTGATACAGAACTAAATTTCCCCCTTTTGTTGAAACAAGATTTTCTTTTTTTTTTTTTAAGTTTTTTTTTTTTTTTAAAGATGACCGGTAAGGGGATCTTAACCCTTGGCCTGGTGTTGTCAGCACCACGCTCAGCCAGTGAGCGAACCGGCCATCCCTATATGGGATCCGAACCCAGGGCCTTAGTGTTATCAGCACCGCACTCTCCCGAGTGAGCCACGGGCCGGCCCGAAACAAGATTTTCTTAAAAGTATTAATCTGCTCTTAATAAAATTGCAAAAGGTTTTGATTTTTATTTCTAAAATCTATTTCTTTAACAGCCATCTTCTAAAATACAGTTTTTATTTCTGCCAAATTTCTTTCTGAGATCAAGTTGGAAATGCTGTCTTCCTCATTTAAAATAATAATTTATTATTTAACACATCTTAAAAGCCTTAAAAACCTAGAGAAGCAAAGTTTTCTTCCAATATGGTTTGATTCTATACTTTTGGCTTTTTTTGACATGTTTAAACTGTTACTCTCATAACCCTGGACACATTCTTCCTGAGTCAGAATACCTTTTCATCAGGTTCAACTTTCAGGTTATCCAAATGGGCTTCCCATAAGGAAGGACAATCACACTACAGGATGTTTTTCTTTACCTTCTTGGTAACTGGCCTAAGAAACAAAGATTTTGTGTTTTATCAAAATAATTTCACATGTTGTCTTTATTAGGTTTGTGATTACTAGGAAAAACTGAGCTTTGAAAAGATTTAGGTTTTTATATCCTTGTAAGTTTCTGAATTGCTTTTAAAGTCTCGGACTATCACTTCAGTTAAATAGATGACTATTAATTCACAGTGACCTGTGATCCTCTTATGATCAAATATTCTAAAACTTTTGGCATCCTTGACGGGCTTCCCCAATAACAAAATTTTAAATTAAGTTTTTGAGATCTTCCAGTTAGGCTCCTGGAGAGCTTCAAAGTATTTATCTTTCGGGCCGGCCCGGTGGCGCACTGGATGGTGCGCCGCTTGGGAAGCGCGGCGGCGCTCCCTTCCGAGGGTTCGGATCCCACGTACAGACCGGTTCCCGCTCACTGGCTGAGCAAGGTGCGGGGGCAACGCCGAGGCTTGCGATCCCGTTGCCGGTCCCCGGTCCGGTACGGGGGCAACACTGAGGGTTGCAATCCGTTGCCGGACACGGAAAAAAGACAAAAAAAAAAAAAAGTATTTATCTTTCATCTCGTAGAGATATTAAATGATTAAGCTTATTTGGTAAATTGTGTGGGAAGGACTGTCAAAAAATAAACTTTAACTACATCTTTTTTCAGTTACATTTATGGGTATGTTGTTAATATAGATGTTACAAAATTATATATACTTCTTAAAATCTAATGTTATCAGTCATAATTTTGGTTGTTATGTTAAATATTCTTTAAGGTTATATTTGTATAGATCTAAAGTTCCCAATGTAATGCTATTAGTCGTGATTTTGGTTGTTATCTTAGGTGCTGTATATGGTAGAAATGGTCAAATTTTCTAGTCAATTGTTAATTATAATAAGCTTCCATCAGATTTTAACCATTATTCTAAGTCTCTGTCATCCACAGATTTGATTTTTCTCTGAAGACATCTACGATCAGATTCATGGAAAAGACTCTAACAAGTACTCTTTTTTTTTTTGTCTTTTTTCCGTATCCGGCAACGGATCGCAACCCTCAGTGTTGCCCCCGTACCGGACCGGGGACCGGCAACGGGATCGCAAGCCTCGGCGTTGCCCCCGCGCCT
>NW_007727078.1:17724-46558 GCF_000696425.1 Galeopterus variegatus | reverse complement strand
GGTCCGTATGTGGGATCCGAACCCTCGGGCGGGAGTGCCGCCGCACTTCCCAAGCGGCGCACTATCCAGTGCGCCACTGGGCCGGCCCCTAACAAGTACTCTTAAATACAGGTTTCTAATGACTTTAAGACCGATGGACAAAACAGGAATTTTCAGAACTCAAAGAAACTAATGGATTTATAAAACTACTAATCAAGATCAATCAGAATAAAAATGAATTACACAAGGTTAAATAATTAATAATGATAATGCTTTGTGACTTTTATTTAAAACTTGTTGGTTCTTTACTTAAATGTTTTGTTTGCCAGATTTAAGGAAATTTTCTTAAGCTATTTATAACTCCCAGCAATTTGGTAAAATATGCTTTTGTGAACAAAGATGGAAGCATTAACTTTTTGTCCCTATTTGATTCCTCCAAAACTCAAAAACTATTCATGAGGATTCTTATAATTTTTATGACAATGTTATTTACAGAAACTAATAAGAATTTGCTCTCTCTTTACAACAGGATACAATTGGACACATTGGTTATATTACCAAGGCTTTGGCTGAAATATCATATTTAAATATATACATAAAATGCCCGACTTCAAGGGGTTCCTGATCTTATAGTAAATAAATAAAAACTGTCACTGCCTTGGCAGACCCAAGAACTTCAAGACTGTAAGTAAAATCTAAAGTCTGCCTCAGTTTGGCTTCCTAGCCCCAAGAGGTTTTAAATCTGGGATTCCTATGTGATCAATGTAGAGAGAAAATTTATGTTTCTAGAGAAAAGCTATAATACACCTGTCGTTAGATTATAGCTCTGTGCATTCTATTTGGATTATCTAGCTGTGGACTGGACTCAATCCTAAATTCTTCTCGGTTCCTCCAATCCAACTTTCTTCCATAGATTTGCTAAAATTGGAAACAGCTCTGTTCCTGAAGCCCTATACACTGCAACTAAGTGAATTTTAAGAAACAAGTCTCATATCTAATGTATGGGCCACACAGAAAGTTCACCAGTTCATTGAATGCCATAACCAGAGACATTCAAACTGCAAACCCAGATGAAAAGTTAATAGTTGCACATCATGGACAGCTTTTTCTTAAAACAAAAGAACAAGACTTGATATCATAATGAGGCTCTTATTCTTCTTAACGTCTGTCTTTTTACTTAACAGTATAATGGTCATTTGGTTGCCATTAAGGCTAGGTTCATGGCTCAAAACCATTTTTAAAATCAACAGCTAATAGAATAAACCTGTGAGCCTTTCCTCAAAAATGTAAAAGGTTTATCGGATGCCTGTCTACCTTGTCACCCTGCCTGGCCTAAGTTGCTCAGTTGGCTCTAAATCTCTCTGCCACATGAGTCCTGTTGAGGCACTGGATGGACCTGGGGCAGGTAGTCAAACCACCCTGGCAGCAGAATGAGACATGATATAACATAAACTGGTCATCAACACTGCTTACAGCAGGTTTTGACCAACAGGGGGAAACATTAAAATATATCCCAAAAGATAGAAAACATGGACTCTTTGTGGCTAAAAGAGACATTCTGATTGTTAAACAGAACCAAAGGACCTCAGCAGGGTGGAGGAGGCAGACACGTATCTCTCTGCTTGCAAATATGTGTTGCTATGTTACTGACTGCTATGACGTCTTTCTTTGCTGTAACTGAGCAAAAGGCAACTCTGAGAAGATAAGCCTAAAGCAGCTATAGATGGGAGTTCTACACTGACCTTCAACAAGTCCAGCTGGCATCAGTCATCGACCCCCTTCCTTCTCATTCTTGGGGGCCCACTATGGCTCCAATTAAACTGAAAACAGCCTCCATGGATAATCTTCTCCAGGTAAGAGGGACCATATCAAAACCAGCCTTAAGTCTGTGCAGTAACACTCCTGGTGCCTTAATACTACATATACGTTCAGTCACTGTGCACTTGTATGGCTTCCCCCATAAATGCTCTTAGCATTCCTCAGGTTCCAGTCTGAATATGCACGTAGAACTGATCCCGGGGGGCATAACTACCAGTCTCCTCCATGCCCTGACACAGTGCATATTTTCATTCCTGCCAGAGGCTATGATCCCTCAATTTGCAGATTGTTTCTTTCCAGGAAAATAAAGTCCCCTTTTTCTCTTTAGTGCATCCTGTAGTCCTTTCTATTAACACCATACACAGAGAGTGTTCATGTTTGGATCTGTTCTTGCAACAGTTTTTCTTCTTGAGTTACGATTTATTTAGCCATAAGATCACTAAAGAGAGGCATTGTTTCATGACTTCTCTTAGCACAACCACACAATGATCGATTATCGTTCCCTTTAAGGCAGAGCTTTGCTGCCCTATAGCTTAGCCTTTGGGTTATAAAGGTTATAAAATGCCTTTGAACAGGCTAGGGTCTGTGTGGGTAAATGTCAGAGGTCTCCCTTCCATGGAAGTCTAATGCTGCTTTCATCGTTATCATCTTTCCCTCTTCCTGTTCTATGTTTTTCAACTGCTCAATTTATCCCTGAAAATGATATACAAAGGTACTTCAAAAAATTTGTGGAAGAATGGAATTGAAAGATAATACAAATCCCTCCATGAACTTTTTGAAGACACCCTGTAGATCATCTGGCCCAGAATCATGTCCCTTCTTCAAAAGCCTACTTGTGTTAGCCATTTATCTATCTGTGCTTCAAAATCCTTCCTGTCCATTCTTCATAATAGCCCAAAACTGAAAACAACCCAAATGTCCATCGACCTGTGAATGGATAAGAATGTGGTATGTCCATACAGTGGAATCCTATTCGGTCGTAAAAAGGAATAAAGTATTATTACCTGCTACAACATGGATGTACTTCAAAAACATTATGCCAAGAGAAATAAGCTAGACACAAAGACCACATATTTTATTATTCCACTTATCAGAAATATTGAGAAAAGGAAACTATCTGGAGACAGAAAGTAGACTGGTGGTTTCTGGGGAATTGGGGTAGGAATGGGAATGATTGCGATTGGGCACCAGGGATTTTTCTGGTGTAATGAAAATGTTCTAAAATTAGATTGTGGTGATGGTTACACAACTCTGTAAACTTACTAGGGATCTTTGAATTGTACAGTTAAAAATGGGTGAATTTGAAAAGGAAACTATCTGGAGACAGAAAGTAGACTGGTGGTTTCTGGGGAATTGGGGTAGGAACGGGAATGATTGCAACTGGGCACCAGGGATTTTTCTGGTGTAGTGAAAATGTTCTAAAATTAGATTGTGGTGATGGTTACACAACTCTGTAAACTTGCTAGGGATCTTTGAATTGTACAGTTAAAAATGGGTGAATTTTACAGCATGTAAATTATTCCTCAATAAAGCTGTTTTTAAGAAAAGTCCTTTCATTTTTTGATGAAAAGTTTGAGCAAGCCCATTTCACTTTCTCCTTTAGAATCTCTTCAGATTCTTGCAGCAGTTCCAAAATGTACAATTTTTTGTCTGTGACCAAGACCATACAAAATAATGCATTGTGACTCTAAGGCTTATTTAAAAGCAAAAACTCCTCTGTTCGGTAGTCTCTTTATTCTGATGAGACTGTGGTAAGCATGGTTTCAAGAATGTCAAAGCCAGAGCTGAGCTGTGTAATTAATGCTCATGAGTGCTCATGTTGAGGCCCTAAGAAATATGTAGATAAATAAACTGTGGTATATTCATGTGATGTAATACTACACAGCAGGGTTTCTTTGCCTTGGCACTATTGACATTTTGGGCCTATAATTCTTTGTCGTGGAGGGCTGTCCTGTGCATTGTGAGATAGTTAGCAGCAACCTCCCCTACCCCACCCCCTGAGTTGTGACAACTAGAAAAATATCTCCAGGCATTGCCAAATGTTCCCTCAGGGGCAAAAATCAACCCCAGTTGGGAATCACTGCTATACAATGAGCATGATCAAATTCTAATCACACACAAACAAATGGATGACTGGCACAAATGTAACTTGGAACAAGAACCCATACACAAAAGAGTGTATAGTGTAGAATTCCATTTATAAAAGTTCTAATACTCATCAGGATGATTACCTAGGAGAGGGAGGTACTGACTGCAAGGGGCTTCTGGAATTCAGGTAGTATTCTGTTTTCTAATCTGGGTGCTGATTACCCAAGTGTGTTCATATGAAAATTCATTGAGCAGCGCATTTAAAATGTATGTATTTTTTTATCTGTGTATTATGTTTAAATAAAAAGTTTAAAATGATGGGTCATTGCTGCTGCAAAAACAGAGGGCATTTAAAGTGACTCGGGAGGGTCCAGTACCTTTCTAACAGGATGCTAATTCATCCCTCCACAGACCCACACGGCTCCCTTTGGCCCACCCTGAACTGTAAGACAGAAATCCAGTCATTGCTGCTGCAAAAACAGAGGGCATTTAAAGTGACTCGGGAGGGTCCAGTACCTTTCTAGCAGGATGCTAATTCATCCCTCCACAGACCCACACGGCTCCCTTTGGCCCACTCTGAACTGTAAGACAGAAATCCACTGTATTCCGTTGATGAATGAAAGCTTGGTCCCGGGGTACTTCATTATCCAGGTGCCAAAGCCAAGGAAACCACCTCCCCCATTTTCAATTCACACTTGCAAAGTGTGGAATTAAAATTGATTTTAGTGTGAAACTGAGGTAGGGTGAAACCAAATAAAGGAAGGCTCACTCCAGTGCTGAAGAAAACAGTAATAGGTCTAGTTCCCAAATCTGAGATTACTACAAGTCCCCCTTTAGTAACACAAGTGCCCAAAGTGAACACTAGAGTTGTTTGTTACAGCAGTGGAGAATGAGTTGTGTTGATTTATTCATGTTCTCAGCCTTGGTTGGGACCCCTTCTGACCAATAACCTGCCCTTGCAGATCGTGGACCAGGTATAAGAGTGGAGTCCATGACCATAGTGACTTTTGATCTAGGCAGAGTTAGGTGACACCAGACCCAGGCCTAATAATTTAACCAATAACCAATGAATACACTCTCCGTACAGCTTGGCAAAAAGCCCCAAAGCATCAGGATTTGCTATTGGCCTCTAAACAACAAGTATGTATATATATGCATGTATATGCACATATTTATTTACAAATAAATAAGAAATGGACAATTTTCCATGTCTCTCTCATGTCTCTGTACATCTTGTGAGTGGCGTACTAACTGTCATTCATTTCAGACTATCTTTTCAAGGATGTTTGCATAGGGAACAGCCTTGGAAGACAGATAACATCTCCCTCCAGAGCAAAGGGCCAGCCTGCTTACTACCCTTTCAGGTTCAGGCTCCCTGAGATTCAGGTTCCCTAAGCTTAGCACTCCTGTCCTGTAATGCAACTCACTGCTCATGTGGGCATCCATCTAGATGCATTCATGTTGCCCCTATGGGAATTAGGGGCAAGAGAAACCAACATGTATGCTGAAGCTCATACTGCTGGCTGTACATGAGTGGTAAAGTCCTTTGTCTCTGACCCAGAAGTCTCATGTTTTCTACCAGCATCCATGCACTATGGCAAGCTGACTTATTAGATTACAAATGGGGTAAAATCTCAGACCCTTCACAGTTCTTGATTTTATATTTTTTTATTTTCTGTTTTTGAAAAGTAAATCTCCTACCCAGTCACTCAGTTCTCTTTGCTGGAGGCAATAATACTATATGTATCCTTCTGGAGATATTCTATGCATTTATAAATATATGTATCTTTTTTTTTTCTTTTTTTTGGGGGGGGCAGATGGCCAGTACAGAGATTGAACCTTGGACCTTGGTGTTATCAGTGCTATGCTCTAACAAACTGTGCTAACCGGCCAGCCCCTACCTCTTTCTTTTTTCTCCCAAATGTTACCAGACTATAGAAACTGTTCTACACTATGCCTCTTTTACTTAACAAAATCGTGGTATATCTCTCCATCCTGGTACATTTAGAGGATACCTCAATCTTTTTTAGCAGTTGCAAATAATAAAGTAGTACAAAGTATGTATTTAAATATTCTTCCTGTTGATTGATATTTATTTTAGATTGTTTCCAACCTTTTGTTACTAAGTCATGCCAAGAATATCCATACTTCATCTTACTCATTTGCAAGAACTCTGTAGAAAAAAATGCCAGAACTTGAATTGCTAGTTCAGAGAATATGCTTATTTTAATTTTAATGTTGATAGATATTTCCAAACATTCTCTGTGAAGATTATACTAATACGTATCTCAGCTACCAGTGTATCACAGTGCCTGTTCACCCTCACACCCCTTGCCAATACAACATGTTGGCTAAAGTTTTTCCCTATGCCAATCTGAGAGGTGAAAAATTAAATTTCATCCTTTTAATCTGGATTTCTATAATAAATGAGACTGAGCATTTTTTCACACATTTGAGGGGAGGCAATTCACTTAGTTCTCCATTCCAGCTCCGCACAGGGCTGTAAGAGGCTTGTTGCAGAATTCCTTCTTCCTTCATATCCACCCTGGTTACTAGACCAAATAACCAAGCCATTTGGTCTCTGTCATTTTTGGTCCCAAAGTATCCTGAAATTTATTTTCCTTGCTGATAGCCGTGCAGGAGAATTACGGGGAAAACATTTTAAATTTCCTTTTGATTTAATATATATGGGTATATAGCTTTCAAAATAGTTGTAGCCAAATTTGCTTCAAAATAATATAGAAAGAAAAAGAAAATAAAAGAATGCTGCTGTCCAAAATAAAACAACTGTAAATCAGAAAATTTGCCATTAATTTGTATTGCCATTAGCTTGAGTCACCTAATTTTTTTAAACCAAAATATCTGCATTAAAGATCTGTCTTTTCTTTTACTTACTGCATTAAGAATGAATAATCTCTGTGAGGGGCAGGGCCACATGAGGCATCATCTTAATTTTTAAACCTAAAGAGATATAGCAGATCAAAACCCATGATCAGATAAACCAAGACAAGAAATCTATTAACTTGGGTGGAAAAGGTACAAAGATGATAAATTCATTTGATTTATTGTAAGTAATTTTAGGTGTTAGGTACGAAACATATAAATGGGCAGCATTTCTTCCCATGAGGTACTTATATTTCTCCCAGAAATGCTATAATTATACTGATAACACACAAAGGAAGGGCAGACCCATTTTTGGAGGATTCTTTCAATTAATAACCATGTCTACCATATGTGACAAGGGAATTCTTCAGATTTATTCCCATTGGCACATACAAGCTTCAACAGTAAGGTCTGGAGAGTTACATTCTCAAGAATCCCAAGCTACTTACCTAAGCCACCTTGTTAAATAGTGATGTGGGAGTGGGTCAAATTTCCAGAGATAAGTAGTCACCACAGCCAAGACCAGCTGATTAAGAAACAGTCTCCAGACTTTTCCAGAAAGCTCATTAGGTAATGGCAAAACAGGACAAGGAGAGTAAGCTTTTAAATGTTCCAGCTGGAATATTTAATTTTAAATATTCCGTGAGGAATGCAATGATTGCAGAAGTCTGTGTTAGTGGGCAAATGGCCTAACAATTTGGGAAAAAATCCGGAAAGGGCAAATAGCATTCTTCAGTAGAGCAAACTCGTCTGTTACTAACTAGCTGGTGGTCCTCGGGCATGCCACATGATTCTTGTTTTTATGGTGAAGGAATTAGGCTAGGCTGTGGTTCTCAAGCCTGGCTGAACCAGGAACCTCCTGGCCAGCTTTTAAAGACCCTCCCGGTACCCCAACACTCAGGCCAATTCGATCAGATTTTCTGGGAGTGGGGTCCAGGCATCAATATTTTGTGAGGCTTACGGGGTTGAGGACCACTGGACTACATAATCTCTAAACTGCTGCTCAGATCTCAATAACTTAAGAGAAGCATTCAGAATATCAACGTAACGAATTGAACACAAGAAAGCATAAAACCCATACAGGTGTAAACAAATTCTAAGCAGGGATTACAACACATACATCTTAGCAGAAAATTGTATTCTCAAATGAACCTTGGCTTCCCTACACATGAATAATAAATTTGCCTGACTTAGCAGAAACAATAAAACCATTCAAGGCACAGAAAAACAGGAAAGGTATCATGTCACTTGTACTTTTTATCCAATTCCAAACTTATGAAATACATACATGCCAGGTTTTGAAAATTCAAGTACTCAAACATTTTTAATACAAATTATAATTCCAAGAGTGTGAAGTGGTAGGTTTTTAATTTCTCACTGAAAAACATTGAGTTGATATGATACAAACCAAGAAAAGTATTTTATGAGGACATATACACTCCTTGTTTTATGGAAGAGATAATACTAAACGATTCACCTGAATGTGATCTTAAAAAACAAAAACAAAAACCCTCTGTCATATGGCCTGCTATCTCGAATTTCAGACGATAGGGCATGAATTCTTAAATTGCAGGTGCTAGACATAAGCCTTGTAAGGGGAGTCTATGAACCCCCTGAAACCATATGTAAAAATTGTGTGTGTGTGTCTGTGTGTGCATAGATGCAAGTGGGTGCACCCTTGCATGCAGGTTTCTTATCATTTATTGAGATAATAACTCCTTTGGTGGCTATGGACCTCTTCTCAGAAAAGTGTTTTTAAATATATGACACATAAAGGATTGCAAAGAAAAAAAAGAATTAGTTATGAAAATGTTTTTTTGAAATTACAGCACAGTAATAAATATGCTTCTTGATCAATGTGTTAAGTAACAAGATCAAGCTGTCTAGGCAGAAAACTATAATAACAATCTTAACTTTGCACAGATTGAACATGGCTTCTCTGAAAATCCGAAATTCGAAATGCTCCAATGAGTGCTTCCTTAGAGTGTCAAGTAGGTGCTAAAAAAGTTTCAAATTTTGGAGCATTTCGGATTTGGGATTTTTAGATTAGGGATGTTCAACCAGTACATTTTCTGCAAATATTCCAAAATCAGAACAAATCTGAAATCTGAAATACTGCTGGTTCCAAGCATTTTGGATAAGGGATAAAGAACCTGTAGTAATAATATCGCAAAAGAGATATTTTGTGATATCTGAAACAACATAATATGATATGGAAATATCCGTGATTTCTATTGGTGATATATTCATAAGTACTGCTAATATTACTATGGCTTTTTGTCTCTGTTCATAATTGAAGGAAGTGCTAAATTTCTGTTTTAGGTTATACAAAAATATTTTCTCCACCCAAGTTCACAGCCCTTCTGAATTCTCTGGACTCTAGATAAAGAACTTGTGGTCTGTGTCTTCACCCATTTTGAAGGCGTTTATTTGTAAGCCTCCAGAAGGGGTAAAACATGAGACCACAGAGTCCTCACTGAACACTGCATGGACTGGTCGTAGACGCTGCAGACACAGAGCCCTGGACAGTTGCAAAGTAACAGACAGAAGGGAAAGGGCTCTTTGAGGTAGGACAGTAATGGAGAGCTCTGTGAAGTTTTAAAACTAAAATTCAAATGCAACTTATTATTAATTTTATATTTTTTAAAGTTCTGCATAGCTCCTTAAAAAGGTACAGTGATATACAAGACACATAAAGCATAGCAAAAGCTCATAAATCAGAAGTGGATGAGAAAAAGAAAAGAGAAAACAATCTAGGGACACAAAATGAAACAGCACCAACCATGAAGCTGGTGCAAAAAGTGAAAGTGAATCACAAATTTATTTCTGAGGTTTCTGGCAGGCGTCTTGAAGGAGGAAACTTGGACAGTCATGGAACTCACAGTTTCTAAAGGATTATACCACACACACACACACACACACAAACTCAGAAAAATATAACCATTCTGTTATTAACGCTACACAGAAATTTCTTTCATGGATCTTTTTTTTTTTTTTTTGGCGGGTGGCTGCCCGATAGGGGGATCCGAACCCTTAACCTTGGTGTTATCAGCACCACGCTCTAACCAAGTGAGCAAACGGGCCAGTCCTCCTCCATGGATCTTTACAAAGAGAATCCCACAGATCTTTGTAAAGAGAATGTTGTAATTAATGAACAATAACCTCAATATAATTATAGAAGACACAATAATGAGTTCCACAGAACTTTTTTTTAAAAAGTGGTTTAAAAAAAACAAAAGCAATAACAACACACCAAACACAATTCAATGGCGCTCATGAAGTACAGCTCGGTACTCAGCTCTCTGAACTCAGACCCATCAAGTGACATATTGACAGGCCATTGGCCTAAGCAAGTCACAAATGAACACTGGTTTCCATTGTCTACAGCAGGCGGTGGCAAACTTTTCTTAAAGGGTAGAGTAATAAATATTTTCAGCTTTGCAGGCCACACAGTCTCTGTCACAAATACCCATCCTTGCTGTGAAAGCAGCCGCAGACAATGTGTAAATGAATGGGCGTCATGTGTTCCAATAAGGTTTATTTATAGACACTGACATTTGAATTTCATATTCTTTTCGTATGTTGTAAAATAGAATTCTTCCTTAGATTTTCTTCCCAACCTTTTAAAAATATAAAAACCATTCTTAGCTCACAGGCCTACTGAAATAGGCAGGAGACTGGATTTGGCCCACAGGGTGTAATTTGCTAACCCCTGGTCTACAGGATAAACTTTCCTCCCAGGTATCTCCCGGATGCTTGTATCCTTCTCTTTCCTTAAGCCTCTGTCTATATCAACTTTTTTAGGTAGTAACTATTTCTACATTTTATCTGCAACTATACACGAAGTCAATCAGGATGATAATGTAGACAGACATGGATTCAGAATTTTTATGTTCCATGAAGTAAGAAGGTAATTCAGAATGAATTAGAGCAAAGAAACGGTTTAGTTCCCAGTGTCCACATTAAAATAAACATATACACACACAAAGGGTAGAAAAGCTTGAATGTACAACTTTCTCTAGTTCAAGGTCATGTATTAGTTTTCTAGAAACACATAAAAATGTATAATTTGCTAAATCCCTTAATTTGTATGTTGTAGTATTTATAGCACTAGATCTCTCAATGAAAATGAGGCCATATCATGTGTCATAGCACACAATCAACTCCCAGTAAGAAATCCTTCATTCCAAATATCATTCACATATCCCTGAGCTTCTGTCTTTTCTCAGAGACAAATTGTAGGATGAGGCCTCAGAACTTGGCAACCTTGGGTTATCTCTGCTGTGATATTGGCCCCCAAGAAGACTGCAGGGAATTTACCACATCTCTTGGTTTTAGTGCTCTGATCTATCATTTGTAATACTTATAACTACTCATTATGGGGAGCTGCTAGGATAATTAATAAGATTGCACGAATAATCCTCGATGAGCATGGTGAAAGAAAGGGATTACATATACCCAGAGGAACTGTGCTATGATACAGGGAGGTGGCAATTACCCCAATGGAAATACCACACACATTAAATTGAGTCTCCTGAAATGTGTAACTGCATTGAGGAGGTGCTCAAAACCACACAGTGATAGTGTTCAACATGGGTCTAGCTGCCCCTCCTAACACTAGCCCTGTTGGTGGTCCAGTGTGGGCTGTGCTTTGTTACCTCTGCATATTTTCTTAATACTCTTTCACAGTTGGTTCTGGTAATAAGGCTGTGTATATGACACAGGCTCCTCGAACCACGAAATATTAAAATTTTGTCCCGAGCTGTGGAAATGACAGTGAAACTTCTGGTACATCCAGAGAACAGGCCCATAGCTTGTGGGGCTTTGGGAACTTGTGACTCATGAATGCTCGACTGTGCAGCACTCACACAGTGAACAAGGCAAGGTCTAGAGTTACATGTAAGTCACTGCAGCTATTTCTAAGGACACTTATTCTTGAGTGCAAGCATTCACCCACTAGAACACTGAAGCCTTGTATTATTAAAGTGAAATGTTGGGTTCGATTCCAAAGACTACTGTTCCTAAAGCTGGCCGCAGAGCCTCATCCAAACTAACATTTATTGCTTTTTAACGGCATTTGCTAAAATCCACATCTACTAAAGATTATATACAACATTCCAAAAAGCCCCTGAGGGAAATCACTTCCAAAGCGATCATACCATCTTTTTAGTTTCTTCACTGCATTAATCTGCATCCACAGAAACAAAATTTAAATGTTTAAATAATCAAAATACTCTCCTGCTTTCTCACGGTCATAGTAGTATACATTACACCTATTATATTAACTCAAGAAAAAAAGAATGATTGAAAATGTGGCACTCGTGTCACAGCTCTGCCACTTACGGTTGTGCACTCTAAGGCAAGTTATTTAACCTCAGCAAGCCTCAGAGTTCTCAACTATAAAATAGGAATAACTACTTCAACATTAACTACTTCATAGGTCATTATGAGGATGAGATGGGATACTATGGAAAGTCCTTGGAAAGCCTGGTTCCCTTACCCTATTTTGGGAAACCAGTCGGATATACAATGTGCCCTCCTGAACATTAAGGGAATTTATTTTGTCAACAAGAATAAATAACGTAGTGTGATCCTTTAAAGGCCTTTTCTATCAACCTCAACACTGAAAAGAAAATGGAAGATACCAGGTATTTATGGTGATCCAGATTTTTCCAATCACTAAATGTGGTAATTAATGACAGAGACAATCTTCACAGAGATAACATGTCCTTTGGATAGAATTTTGTATCCCACTGTGAAGACACAGGTTCTGCGATTCAATTTCAATGCAGTCACCATTACTCTCTTCATCTAAGTAACGTAACCCCTCTCCAGTAAAAGACTTCAATGTCACCCCCGTAATACACCCAGCCAGTGCTGCCCGCCTCAACATGAGCCTGGGCTCCATCCTCTTACACAGTGGTCTTCTGGAGATGGGGATCCAAACCTTCCTAGCACACATCACTGAGATGCTGGCCCTGGATTGCTAAACAACTTAGACTTCCCCAACCTATGATGATAGAATGAGACAACTCCCCAGAACCTTTCTTCCAAACATCATGGAAGTTTACAATCCCACACTGTCTAGGCATTCCTCATTGATCCGCAGTGGAACGGAAGTATTATCTTGTTGCCAGCATCCCTAAGCCTTGATCTCCAGTTGGGCCAAATTTTTATTGGATGAGAAGTGCATTGGTGGCCTAGTTTCCTTTTATCATGTACAAATCAAAATTACAACTTGGCTCAAGTACAACGGGGTACTTCAAAAAGTTCACGAAAAAATTGAATTAAGAGATAATTGAAATCCTTCCATGAACTTTTGGAAGACCCCTCATATAGCAGCTTTATTGGAAACAAGTCATTTTGTCTACATCTGCTGGATACTGGCATAAAGATAAGGCTAAGCAATAAAAAACTATTACCCATACTTGTTGAGTCTGAGAACAAAGAAAGTTTATTCTCCAATTATTCACCTTATGTCACCAAAAGGAAAGAAATGTGTATGACAGTGAGGGTAACAAGTATTTGCTAATTTATTCCATTTACTCTTTTTCCCCCCCAAAAGTGCAGGGGAATGTCTCTAAATAGAATCCATTATTATTGTCTTGAGATATTAGCAGTAGACAGCTGCCAAACTATTGCACAAATGAAGCAGTAACACGTACTAGTTACCTAATCCAGCTGTGTTCACTGCTTGGCATGAAGTCTCCTTCCCTCTGTGAAATAAACAACTGGTTAAATGCAGAGAAGCTAAGCTTCTCCTTTAGATCACTCTCTAAAGCCTCATATCAGTTAAATGAGTTCACTTCTATTTGTTCACAAACTTACTTCGTGAGATGCTGAGGACTAAACAAGTAAACACACAGAACACCCCTGGACCAGTGCTTGCAACATAAGTGCTCAGTGAATGTTGGCAATTAACAGATCCCAACAGAGAAGAAATTTCCCAACAAAACATGCTCAAAAAAGTGAAACTCCAGGTAAGTATGCAATTTCCACTGTTGGAATTTTAATGTCTAGGCTTTATCTGATCTCTTCTTATTTGTATGGCTAATTTAAACGCAAGGGATGAACACAAAATTTTTTTCTTTTATTTTTTAGTAACTACTCAAAAAATTGTCATAGTAGTGACCCAATGGCCCAAGAGCTGTAATTCCTCATCTAATTTAGGAAGGCTTACCAGGCAGGACCACATGACACCTGTAATCTACTTCATGGTATTTCATAAATTTATGAAACAACTGAAATGGATGGATTTAGAGATAAAACCACACTGAGGCTTTAGTGCTTAACTAAACTTGGTTCAACTTCCCCCTAATAGTTTTATCTGCATTGCATGCTATGTAATCATTAGCATCTCTTTTTATGATCAAACGATTAAATCATTTGAAAAGATTTGAAGAAGTGAGTAGTGGGGAAGTGGGTTGGATTTTCTAAAGAGAAACAGGCCGGCCAATCAAAAATATGTCAAAATAGTAAAGTTACATCTTTCAAATACTGCTCTTTCATCTGTACTTTGTGTCTCCAGAATGTCAAAATAAAGTGCTAAAGCTAAGTCGGTATAATCGTGACTCGCTAATAAAGCAACTGGGGGAAAGTGTTGGCTTTATTTATGAAAATATTTCTTTTTTTTTTATATATATATATATTTTTTCCTTTTTGTCTTTTTTTCGTGTCCGGCAACGGATCGCAACCCTCAGTGTCGCGCCCGTACCGGACCGGACCAGCAACGGGATCGCAACCCTCGGTGCTGCGCCTGCACCTCGCTCAGCCAGTGAGCGGGAACTGGTCTGTATGTGGGATCCGAACCCTTGGCGGGAGCGTCGCCGTGCTCCCAAGCGGCGCACTGTAGCAGTGCGCCACCAGGCCGGCCCTTATGAAAATATTTCTTGATAAATACGAGGGTACTTCAGAAAGGAAAAATGGAATTAAAAGGTAGTATGAACCTTTCCACGAACTTTTTTCTTCTTGCCGGCTGGTACAGGGGTCAAACCTGGACTTTGGTGTTATTAGCACCACTGCTCTAACCAACTGGGCTAACCAGCCCACTTCCATGAACTTTCTGAAGCACCCTAGTAAAAGAAGAAACAAAGCTGTAGAAAATGGGTAGGGCCACTGATATTTTAAAGGGCATGTGATACAGAGAAAACTGCTAGGTGTGTGGTTAGGTGATCAGAGTTCCAAGTTAGTGGTTGTATGACCAACCAGTCAGCCAGGAAGACGGCATGGAGCCTACGAAGACTCTTAAATGCTGTATGTCAAGTATAATATAAAGCAACTGAATAAGGTGAGCTCTTAATTTTCCTTCCAGAAATAAAACACTAAAATTCTTTTACCATCCAGGGTTCAATCCCTATACAGGCCAACTGCCAAAAAGAAAATGGGCTCAAAAAAAAAAAGGATAGAAGAACAAGAAAACCAAACTTGTAACAAATCTAATGCTTATGATAAACCAATTAACCTTCCTGGAAAGCTTTATTTAATCTTTATTAGAAGAGGGAGCTTATAGTCCAGTGTGAGTCTGAAAAAGGGAGTGGTGTTCTGCCCCTGGTGTAGGGCTGGGGGAAGGGGGACCTTATAGCTCCGGGGGCTCTAAAAACAGAGGGCATTGGGTGTGCTTCTGACCTCAGAGGAGAGGAGGCACGGGTGGATTTCCGCTGTCCTCAGGGCTCCTCAAAATCCTGGCACGGTCACCGAAGTACGAGCACAGTTCCCACACTCCTGGGAGTAGCAGGGAAGTGTCAAGGACCTTAGTCAGACCCACCAAGTTTCCTCCCCAACCTCAGAATTGCGCTGGAGCAAGACAGTGACCTCAGGGTACCCAGGAGAGCATGAAAGAAGCAAGGAGAGTTGTCAAAACTGAAGGGGACTTTGAGACAGGAATGCACTTGAACTGGACTGACACTAAGGACCAGACAGGCCAATGCACATCTCTAAGGATGCCCGCAGAGGCCACCAAGACAACGTGAGCATCCCCTATCCCAGGCCACAGCACTTGTAGGAAAAAAGGGATTAAATTAAATATTTCTGACTAATTATCTGACTCAAGTTCATTTATTCTTAAAGTACTCCCCTCATGGGGCTGGCATGGGGCTGGGAAGGTACAGGTATGCTATAAAATGTTATTATTACATAGGAAACAAGAAGAGGCAGAGGTTTGAGTTTCCAGCAGTGATGGTTTACGTTATTCAGACTGATCCTGCTGAGGAAGATAACGGAAAATGTTGGTTATGCCATAAAATAATCTAATTGAAAACAAGCAAATAGCTGACAAAATAGTAAGAAACTGCCAGGCCAAAATCTGGGGGGAAAGCAGGAACCCAGAGAGGTAAGCAGGCAGGAAGGCACTTTTATCCTTCTGGAGAGCCTATTTGCTGATAGGAGCACATTTGAACTGATTTCAACAGCCTCACCATAGAGGTGGAATAGAATCAAAGAAATAGTAAGAAACTGCCAGGCCAAAATCTGGGGGGAAAGCAGGAACCCAGAGAGGTAAGCAAGCAGGAAGGCACTTTTATCCTTCTCGGGAGCCTATTTGCTGATAGGAGCACATCTGAACTGATTTCAACAGCCTCACCATAGAGGTGGAATAGAATCAAATCCCAGAACCCACCCAAGTGGAGAGAATAAAAAGGCCTTTCTCACATTAAGTGGGCTCCTAAGAGATGCACCCTAAAAATAAGAATGAAGCAGAATTAACCCACCACCCACTCTGAGAGACCACAAGGACAGTGGCCTTGGCATAGAAAGTACAGGTAAGGGGTGGGGAGGGAGGGGTCCCTGAGAGGCAATCACAGCTGACCCTTTTGTGCAAAACTACAACCTGAATTTATATCACCTGGGTGGTCTTAACAAAGTGGTGAATTTAAATTAAAGTGGTCCCAGGCTAGGAGTGCCACCAGGCATGTGGCAGAAACAAAGGCAAGTACTCTCTGCAAAAAAAGGCCATTCATTCTAAGCCTCAAATAATCCCTGCAAGCAATTTTTCAGCAGTAATGACAAATACCCAGTCAAAAATAACCAAGCACATAACCACAGACAGATAAGAGGGGAGAGTGGGGAATCCAAGAAAAATATAGATCCTAAGAGCAAATACACCCTTAATAAATTCTGTAGCCATTTACTCATTTCATTTATTCAACAAATACTGAGCCCCTACTCCATGCCAGGCTGTACGCCAGGCTGTATGCCAGGTGCTGCGCATATATGCTGTTTCAGCTGTCATATGAGCAAATCACCCATGGGCTAAAAGGTTGATTGAGCTACCATTATATTTATGATTATTTACCTGTAGTTTCTGAGTTTTCCCAAGACTTCCAAACATGAAGACTGATGAGTGTCCCTTACTATTTAGTGACAGATTTTGAAATAAACAGTGATCTCCTAGGACTAAGATTGACATCACCGGTTCCTTTCCCTGCCTCTCATTCCCTAAAGGTTCCATGTTCGCACTAAGCTTAATTATCTCCTAAGAAAGCCACAAAGCCACGTGCATTAACAGAAAAGTGATGAAAGACAATAACAACTGTCTCAGAGAGACAGAAAACTCAGAGTTAACTATATTCATCTTTAACTGTACTAAAGTCCAAACAGATGATCTAATAAACGGTCATCTGGGAATACTAACGTGATTTGGGAAACGATTTTAAGGTAGAACTAGGAACAGCTGAAGTCACAGGAAGGATGGGGAGAAGTTAGTTCAATATTTACGTACACGTAGGTTGCCTTTTTTGGCCAAAATTGTTGGCCAAAACATGCTGAGATTCTGGTGACTCTGGTGTGTCTACACTAATTATCAATCTGTGTCTTCTATGCAGCTCTTCACAGTGAGGATTCCAATTGTCACCATTATACTTCTGCATTTGTTTTCCCTTATTAAATAGTCTGGCAATTGTCATTTACTGAGACGTCAAAACAGAATAACCTGTGCTGCTCTCTCGGTACCTATACCAAACCGTAACAGTATAGTTTAATAAAAATACAAATAACAAAAATATTAATAAACCAAACCAAAACCATTAATAACAAAAACTACTGCATACCTGGTCCTAACTCCAAAATAGTCTGGCAATTGTCATTTACTGAGACGTCAAAACAGAATAACCTGTGCTGCTCTCTCCGTACCTATACCAAACCGTAACAGTATAGTTTAACAAAAATACAAATAACAAAAACATTAATAAACCAAACCAAAACCATTAATAACAACAACTACCGCATACCTGGTCCTAACTCCGGGTCTGGCACTGTGCAAGACACTCTTCAGAAGCTATTTACTCCGCACAATAATTGTAAGCAGTGACTATTACCCACATTTCACAGAGAGGTTACCTCTCGAAAGAGAGGTGTGGAGGCAGCAAGCACATGAGTTTTGACATTGGACAGCCCTGAATTTAAATCGTGCCCTGTCCCTGCCACTCCTCCCCCCCTAGAGATGATGAGGCGGCTCTGGGGATGAGATGACATTCAGTGTGTCTGAGTGGCTGGCCTCTAGGAAGTGCTTGTTTTTCCCTCTTTCCCATGGTTACTCATCTAGAAATTCAGGACTTGCTTTAAGTAGTGTCTTTATACAGTTTTAAAAGTAGCTACTGTATCTCCAGGAAAGTAATATAATATTGTACAGAATTTTAAAAATAATGAAGAGGCAGATAATCCCCAACACTTATGGAGAGCTTCATAGTATGCAATACCCTTTCATTCCTTCCAACCATTGGCTTATACGATCCTTCAAAAATAATTTAATGTCTCAGTCCATTTTCTTAGATTGGGTGTCTCTAAGAACATAGTACCATTGTCTGTGGGCCTTGAAAAATGCTAATCTAGGAAATGATGCACGAAGAAAGGCTCAAGCCTTTGCTTTCCCTTTTTCCCAGTCCTCTTGAGGCAGCCTGCCTTCTCCTGGGCATCTATGTGTGTGGAGGGGGCAGGGGTGGGAGGGTGGCCAGGGTTGGAGGTAAGTCAGGGGTGGAAGGGAGGGATGTGACGAGTAGCTGTTCTTTGATTTCCATGGTAAGGATGGCTAACACGGAAGGAATGTGTTACCTTTTTTTTTTATTATTAAAGAACATTTCATTTTTTTTTCTCCAGCTTATGAGAAAATCATCCTACACTTTTTCACTTAAACCAAAGCTATTTACTCTTCCTAGAGGGGTCTGAACTGAAAAGCTGTATTCATCCAGAGAGTGTGGTAAAAAAGCCCAGTACACTGCCTGACATACAGTAGCGGCTCAATAAATATTTGAAGTTACTGCAGGGTCTGCTGTGTGAACTGACTGTTGATATTGCAGAAGACAATATCGTGATTCCTGAAAGTTCCTAAAAAGGTTAGCCAAGCCTCACTCCTAGGCTAGCTTCTGAGGTCAGCAAGACTCACTTCTCAAATAATTGATTAGTTCAGAGGTCACACATGTTGACAGGTTGTTTTTTTTTTTTAAGCCTGCAAGTTCTCAAAACACATTTTGAGTCAACATTTAAAAACTGAGAGATTTCATATGCATTTATAGCTGACTTGCTACAGATAGAACCAATAGTACCTATCTGTCCCTTTTGGGGACTTGTGTTGGTGCCTGGATTATAACTCTTTTAGGCTAAATAAAAATCTATGTCACATTGTAACACCAGGGTAAAGGGTTCAGTTTCCCTAACAGGCCAGCTGACACCCTTCCCCTCCCCCAAAATTAGAAGTCTTGTTTCAGTTAGCTGTTTCAGGTTTTAACTTAATCCTGTATAGAACACACACACCTAACAAAAAACCAGAAAGTTCAAAATGTGTACATACAAAGACCAAACCCTCCTGCCCTCCGCTTTCTCTCTCCTGACTGTGCAGAGTCCCCACGACTGATCTGTAAAGCCCTGGTTCTCAAACCCTCCCCTTCACCAGCTCTTGCTGACTGGAGGTGCGAGGAGGAGAGACTGCCTGTCCCTGACTTACTGATGCTTTACAAAGGCCCCATCAGAACTGGGAAGGAATTCTTGATGAGAGCAGGGAGGTGAGAATTAAAATCCCACTCGTATAAAAAGTTACGTTAAAGCAGTTTGTCATCTAGAAGACGTCATTTAGGGTTTCATAGAAATTAATCAAGTAAGAGAAATAAGATAGAATGATTTTCACTTAATATTTAAAATATATATTAAAGTACTAAAAGTCCCCTCACTTTAAAATTGCCCTTATAAGAGGTGGCTGGACTCCACTATTGTCCCTTTCTGAATTGATGCCACCTTCCTCCTGGACCTTGCTGCTGATCCAGTGTGGTCCCCTGAAGTCACACAGCCTCCATCCCTTTCCCTTGATGCTGAAGGGACACTTCCAGCCTTTGCATGGCCCCTCCACGTTCCTTCCCCACTTGGTTTTTTCACCTCTCCCCAGCCCACCACAAGTACACCTCAAAGATATTTCAGTCATATGCATTATATAGGAATAGTAGCAAATACTTATTCGGCACCAACTACGTGGCAAGCACAAGACTAACTATTTGAGAGAGTTCAACCCATTCGTAACCACCACCGTCATCTGAGGCTCGCCCTGTGGTGGTTGCAGACGCGCGCTGAGCAGCCAGACTGCTGGGTGGATTTTATTCAGCCTTGCGAGCCACTTCTGGGGCGGCCCCAACGCCGTCTATGGGGCTCCTTCCAGTTCTAGGAGTCTATGATTGCTGCCGCCACTGTTAAGGATGCAAAGTTTACAGAAGCCCACGTTGCCATATGGGAAAGAAACTTCCTTTTGACACGCCCTCCTATTTCCCATTAAAAGAGGACAACCCAGATTAATTCTGGGTAAAACTGCGACCCCTTGAGACTGTCCCCTCACCTTACTCCACTAAACCGAGGACCCCGCACCCCCTCTACTGAACTCGAGGTGCCAACCGATGCCAGCAGGAAGCTGAATCAAGATAGAGGGTTAAATCCTGCCAGTGTAGAAATGCAGTTTCCTCCAGTTAGCCTGGATAATTGCAGTTTCCTCAATCCAAGTCTGTCATTAAAGTCCACCCCAAGGAGGTTCCACGGACAAAACCCCAGCGACTGTCGCTGACGTGTGCCCAGCGATCAGCCCCGGCAGGCAGGACGCAGTCAGCTGAGCCCGCCGCCCAGCGCGCTCACGCGGACATCCTACACACAGGCGTCTGGAACCTCCTGTCCCTGCTCCCGGCTCTGCGTCGGGACCCACTCTGCAGGCTCGGGAAGTCTCACCCGGGCGTGACACCCCCAAGGCACGCAGGTTCCCCGACCCGGACCCAGCCTCGCTCGCCCTCCTGTCCCCGCTCTTGCGCCTGCGCCCGGGAGGGTGGGACGCGAGCGCCGGGTGGCTGGCGCGGCACGGCTGGAGGGACGGNCAGCCAGTGAGCGGGAACTGGTCTGTATGTGGGATCCGAACCCTTGGCGGGAGCGTCGCCGTGCTCCCAAGCGGCGCACTGTAGCAGTGCGCCACCAGGCCGGCCCTTATGAAAATATTTCTTGATAAATACGAGGGTACTTCAGAAAGGAAAAATGGAATTAAAAGGTAGTATGAACCTTTCCACGAACTTTTTTCTTCTTGCCGGCTGGTACAGGGGTCAAACCTGGACTTTGGTGTTATTAGCACCACTGCTCTAACCAACTGGGCTAACCAGCCCACTTCCATGAACTTTCTGAAGCACCCTAGTAAAAGAAGAAACAAAGCTGTAGAAAATGGGTAGGGCCACTGATATTTTAAAGGGCATGTGATACAGAGAAAACTGCTAGGTGTGTGGTTAGGTGATCAGAGTTCCAAGTTAGTGGTTGTATGACCAACCAGTCAGCCAGGAAGACGGCATGGAGCCTACGAAGACTCTTAAATGCTGTATGTCAAGTATAATATAAAGCAACTGAATAAGGTGAGCTCTTAATTTTCCTTCCAGAAATAAAACACTAAAATTCTTTTACCATACACACACCCTTTTTAAAAATAGGGATAGCCTGAATAAAAAGCAAATAATCTTAAAACTTAGTAGAAAAATGAACAAATGTAAGAAAAGTCAGTTGGAATTTTATTGCTTTTGGCTCAAGGCCACTGCAAGACCTACCAGGCAGAAGCAGATCGAATAGAAAGGCTGTGGGTGGAGTGCTTCAGTCAGAAAAAGTAAATGCTGTGTTGAGAACAGACGTAGAGACACTTTGAATGGACTAAAAACTATAATTAAAGAATATAAGGCTTTAGTAGCTATTGTTAATTATGGCAAGCAGAGTTCCTGGTTTAGTCATTCAATAAATATTTGTTGAGTGACTGAAGTAAACAAATACATACGTGAGGGAAACTAAAAAGGGAAAGGATTTTAGAGACCATAAGGACAAGAAAGTAATACACAACAGGACCACCAGCGATGACCAAAAAGTTAGTTCAGGTTTTTAGCACTAGCAAAAAATATGAAAATAAAAACATCGCTAATATGTTGAGTCATTGATCTTGCTGGAATTGGGAAGGCATGAATTATCCATAAATTAATAATGACTGTGGAAGGATGTAGATGAATGAGGCCCACAGGGATAAAATCTCAGATTTTTTTGTAGATGTTTAAATCAATAAGCAAAGTCTGCAAATGATCTTCAAAGTACACACCTAGCATATTTTTTTAAAGGTAATTAGAGTTACTATTGGACTGGATAAAGATGCCTACTGGATAAAAATCAATATTTTTCATAACCAAACATATAAAGCACATGTTGACTAGATATTTAAGGTGAATATTAACCTAGCATAGAAATGACTGTCATTAATAATACAGCATTTGATATATCCACGTAACTGTTTTAGAGCAGCTTTAATCAGGGCGTAGGCTACTTTTATTGCCAAAAGTTGATATTTGATGCTAAACAGATTGTGTTTGTCACAATTATGTTGCAGTCATGCTCCCACAATACCAAGTGGAGCAAAATCAACTTCAGGAGTAAGTCTGAAACGCAGAAAGAGTTGCTGATGATGTTTTAAAGGAAGTCACACCGGCCAACACATGGAAGCTAGTTTACACATCATATGCCGTCAGGGGCAAGTTATATCTCAAGTTTTAATACAGCGGCTCTTTTGCAGAGAGAGAAAAAAACTTTTTTCATTTTGTGTACCAATTTCTTCTAAATAGGAAAAACATTTTGTGATCACAAAGACAGGATGAAGTCAGTTGGTTAGAGCATGGTGCTAACACCCAGGGCCAGGGTTCAATCCCTATACAGGCCAACTGCCAAAAAGAAAATGGGTTCAAAAAAAAAAAGGATAGAAGAACAAGAAAACCAAACTTGTAACAAATCTAATGCTTATGATAAACCAATTAACCTTCCTGGAAAGCTTTATTTAATCTTATTAGAAGAGGGAGCTTATAGTCCAGTGTGAGTCTGAAAAAGGGAGTGGTGTTCTGCCCCTGGTGTAGGGCTGGGGGAAGGGGGACCTTATAGCTCCGGGGGCTCTAAAAACAGAGGGCATTGGGTGTGCTTCTGACCTCAGAGGAGAGGAGGCACGGGTGGATTTCCGCTGTCCTCAGGGCTCCTCAAAATCCTGGCACGGTCACCGAAGTACGAGCACAGTTCCCACACTCCTGGGAGTAGCAGGGAAGTGTCAAGGACCTTAGTCAGACCCACCAAGTTTCCTCCCCAACCTCAGAATTGCGCTGGAGCAAGACAGTGACCTCAGGGTACCCAGGAGAGCATGAAAGAAGCAAGGAGAGTTGTCAAAACTGAAGGGGACTTTGAGACAGGAATGCACTTGAACTGGACTGACACTAAGGACCAGACAGGCCAATGCACATCTCTAAGGATGCCCGCAGAGGCCACCAAGACAACGTGAGCATCCCCTATCCCAGGCCGTAGCACTTGTAGGAAAAAAGGGATTAAATTAAATATTTCTGACTAATTATCTGACTCAAGTTCATTTATTCTTAAAGTACTCCCCTCATGGGGCTGGCATGGGGCTGGGAAGGTACAGGTATGCTATAAAATGTTATTATTACATAGGAAACAAGAAGAGGCAGAGGTTTGAGTTTCCAGCAGTGATGGTTTACGTTATTCAGACTGATCCTTCTGAGGAAGATAACGGAAAATGTTGGTTATGCCATAAAATAATCTAATTGAAAACAAGCAAATAGCTGACAAAATAGTAAGAAACTGCCAGGCCAAAATCTGGGGGGAAAGCAGGAACCCAGAGAGGTAAGCAAGCAGGAAGGCACTTTTATCCTTCTCGGGAGCCTATTTGCTGATAGGAGCACATCTGAACTGATTTCAACAGCCTCACCATAGAGGTGGAATAGAATCAAATCCCAGAACCCACCCAAGTGGAGAGAATAAAAAGGCCTTTCTCACATTAAGTGGGCTCCTAAGAGATGCACCCTAAAAATAAGAATGAAGCAGAATTAACCCACCACCCACTCTGAGAGACCACAAGGACAGTGGCCTTGGCATAGAAAGTACAGGTAAGGGGTGGGGGTCCCTGAGAGGCAATCACAGCTGACCCTTTTGTGCAAAACTACAACCTGAATTTATATCACCTGGGTGGTCTTAACAAAGTGGTGAATTTAAATTAAAGTGGTCCCAGGCTAGGAGTGCCACCAGGCATGTGGCAGAAACAAAGGCAAGTACTCTCTGCAAAAAAAGGCCATTCATTCTAAGCCTCAAATAATCCCTGCAAGCAATTTTTCAGCAGTAATGACAAATACCCAGTCAAAAATAACCAAGCACATAACCACAGACAGATAAGAGGGGAGAGTGGGGAATCCAAGAAAAATATAGATCCTAAGAGCAAATACACCCTTAATAAATTCTGTAGCCATTTACTCATTTCATTTATTCAACAAATACTGAGCCCCTACTCCATGCCAGGCTGTACGCCAGGCTGTATGCCAGGTGCTGCGCATATATGCTGTTTCAGCTGTCATATGAGCAAATCACCCATGGGCTAAAAGGTTGATTGAGCTACCATTATATTTATGATTATTTACCTGTAGTTTCTGAGTTTTCCCAAGACTTCCAAACATGAAGACTGATGAGTGTCCCTTACTATTTAGTGACAGATTTTGAAATAAACAGTGATCTCCTAGGACTAAGATTGACATCACCGGTTCCTTTCCCTGCCTCTCATTCCCTAAAGGTTCCATGTTCGCACTAAGCTTAATTATCTCCTAAGAAAGCCACAAAGCCACGTGCATTAACAGAAAAGTGATGAAAGACAATAACAACTGTCTCAGAGAGACAGAAAACTCAGAGTTAACTATATTCATCTTTAACTGTACTAAAGTCCAAACAGATGATCTAATAAACGGTCATCTGGGAATACTAACGTGATTTGGGAAACGATTTTAAGGTAGAACTAGGAACAGCTGAAGTCACAGGAAGGATGGGGAGAAGTTAGTTCAATATTTACGTACACGTAGGTTGCCTTTTTTGGCCAAAATTGTTGGCCAAAACATGCTGAGATTCTGGTGACTCTGGTGTGTCTACACTAATTATCAATCTGTGTCTTCTATGCAGCTCTTCACAGTGAGGATTCCAATTGTCACCATTATACTTCTGCATTTGTTTTCCCTTATTAAATAGTCTGGCAATTGTCATTTACTGAGACGTCAAAACAGAATAACCTGTGCTGCTCTCTCGGTACCTATACCAAACCGTAACAGTATAGTTTAATAAAAATACAAATAACAAAAATATTAATAAACCAAACCAAAACCATTAATAACAAAAACTACTGCATACCTGGTCCTAACTCCAGGTCTGGCACTGTGCAAGACACTCTTCAGAAGCTATTTACTCCGCACAATAATTGTAAGCAGTGACTATTACCCACATTTCACAGAGAGGTTACCTCTCGAAAGAGAGGTGTGGAGGCAGCAAGCACATGAGTTTTGACATTGGACAGCCCTGAATTTAAATCGTGCCCTGTCCCTGCCACTCCTCCCCCCCTAGAGATGATGAGGCGGCTCTGGGGATGAGATGACATTCAGTGTGTCTGAGTGGCTGGCCTCTAGGAAGTGCTTGTTTTTCCCTCTTTCCCATGGTTACTCATCTAGAAATTCAGGACTTGCTTTAAGTAGTGTCTTTATACAGTTTTAAAAGTAGCTACTGTATCTCCAGGAAAGTAATATAATATTGTACAGAATTTTAAAAATAATGAAGAGGCAGATAATCCCCAACACTTATGGAGAGCTTCATAGTATGCAATACCCTTTCATTCCTTCCAACCATTGGCTTATACGATCCTTCAAAAATAATTTAATGTCTCAGTCCATTTTCTTAGATTGGGTGTCTCTAAGAACATAGTACCATTGTCTGTGGGCCTTGAAAAATGCTAATCTAGGAAATGATGCACGAAGAAAGGCTCAAGCCTTTGCTTTCCCTTTTTCCCAGTCCTCTTGAGGCAGCCTGCCTTCTCCTGGGCATCTATGTGTGTGGAGGGGGCAGGGGTGGGAGGGTGGCCAGGGTTGGAGGTAAGTCAGGGGTGGAAGGGAGGGATGTGACGAGTAGCTGTTCTTTGATTTCCATGGTAAGGATGGCTAACACGGAAGGAATGTGTTACCTTTTTTTTTTATTATTAAAGAACATTTCATTTTTTTTTCTCCAGCTTATGAGAAAATCATCCTACACTTTTTCACTTAAACCAAAGCTATTTACTCTTCCTAGAGGGGTCTGAACTGAAAAGCTGTATTCATCCAGAGAGTGTGGTAAAAAAGCCCAGTACACTGCCTGACATACAGTAGCGGCTCAATAAATATTTGAAGTTACTGCAGGGTCTGCTGTGTGAACTGACTGTTGATATTGCAGAAGACAATATCGTGATTCCTGAAAGTTCCTAAAAAGGTTAGCCAAGCCTCACTCCTAGGCTAGCTTCTGAGGTCAGCAAGACTCACTTCTCAAATAATTGATTAGTTCAGAGGTCACACATGTTGACAGGTTGTTTTTTTTTTTTAAGCCTGCAAGTTCTCAAAACACATTTTGAGTCAACATTTAAAAACTGAGAGATTTCATATGCATTTATAGCTGACTTGCTACAGATAGAACCAATAGTACCTATCTGTCCCTTTTGGGGACTTGTGTTGGTGCCTGGATTATAACTCTTTTAGGCTAAATAAAAATCTATGTCACATTGTAACACCAGGGTAAAGGGTTCAGTTTCCCTAACAGGCCAGCTGACACCCTTCCCCTCCCCCAAAATTAGAAGTCTTGTTTCAGTTAGCTGTTTCAGGTTTTAACTTAATCCTGTATAGAACACACACACCTAACAAAAAACCAGAAAGTTCAAAATGTGTACATACAAAGACCAAACCCTCCTGCCCTCCGCTTTCTCTCTCCTGACTGTGCAGAGTCCCCACGACTGATCTGTAAAGCCCTGGTTCTCAAACCCTCCCCTTCACCAGCTCTTGCTGACTGGAGGTGCGAGGAGGAGAGACTGCCTGTCCCTGACTTACTGATGCTTTACAAAGGCCCCATCAGAACTGGGAAGGAATTCTTGATGAGAGCAGGGAGGTGAGAATTAAAATCCCACTCGTATAAAAAGTTACGTTAAAGCAGTTTGTCATCTAGAAGACGTCATTTAGGGTTTCATAGAAATTAATCAAGTAAGAGAAATAAGATAGAATGATTTTCACTTAATATTTAAAATATATATTAAAGTACTAAAAGTCCCCTCACTTTAAAATTGCCCTTATAAGAGGTGGCTGGACTCCACTATTGTCCCTTTCTGAATTGATGCCACCTTCCTCCTGGACCTTGCTGCTGATCCAGTGTGGTCCCCTGAAGTCACACAGCCTCCATCCCTTTCCCTTGATGCTGAAGGGACACTTCCAGCCTTTGCATGGCCCCTCCACGTTCCTTCCCCACTTGGTTTTTTCACCTCTCCCCAGCCCACCACAAGTACACCTCAAAGATATTTCAGTCATATGCATTATATAGGAATAGTAGCAAATACTTATTCGGCACCAACTACGTGGCAAGCACAAGACTAACTATTTGAGAGAGTTCAACCCATTCGTAACCACCACCGTCATCTGAGGCTCGCCCTGTGGTGGTTGCAGACGCGCGCTGAGCAGCCAGACTGCTGGGTGGATTTTATTCAGCCTTGCGAGCCACTTCTGGGGCGGCCCCAACGCCGTCTATGGGGCTCCTTCCAGTTCTAGGAGTCTATGATTGCTGCCGCCACTGTTAAGGATGCAAAGTTTACAGAAGCCCACGTTGCCATATGGGAAAGAAACTTCCTTTTGACACGCCCTCCTATTTCCCATTAAAAGAGGACAACCCAGATTAATTCTGGGTAAAACTGCGACCCCTTGAGACTGTCCCCTCACCTTACTCCACTAAACCGAGGACCCCGCACCCCCTCTACTGAACTCGAGGTGCCAACCGATGCCAGCAGGAAGCTGAATCAAGATAGAGGGTTAAATCCTGCCAGTGTAGAAATGCAGTTTCCTCCAGTTAGCCTGGATAATTGCAGTTTCCTCAATCCAAGTCTGTCATTAAAGTCCACCCCAAGGAGGTTCCACGGACAAAACCCCAGCGACTGTCGCTGACGTGTGCCCAGCGATCAGCCCCGGCAGGCAGGACGCAGTCAGCTGAGCCCGCCGCCCAGCGCGCTCACGCGGACATCCTACACACAGGCGTCTGGAACCTCCTGTCCCTGCTCCCGGCTCTGCGTCGGGACCCACTCTGCAGGCTCGGGAAGTCTCACCCGGGCGTGACACCCCCAAGGCACGCAGGTTCCCCGACCCGGACCCAGCCTCGCTCGCCCTCCTGTCCCCGCTCTTGCGCCTGCGCCCGGGAGGGTGGGACGCGAGCGCCGGGTGGCTGGCGCGGCACGGCTGGAGGGACGGCGGAGGGCAGGCGACTCGGAGCCTACCGTCCTCTGCTTCTTGACCCCCGACATGCTGGCTGGCTGGCGGCGGCAGAGCTCGGGTCCAGGGAGCAGAGGCCGAAGGACGCGCGGATGGCGGCGGCTGCCGGGCTCCCGGGAAGGAGGTATAAAAGGCCCCGCAGACACGTCGCACTTCCCTTGACCAGCCCCCTCCCCCTACTCCTCCTCCCGCCGCGCTCCTCTCCGCCCCGTCGGCTCCGCCAGCAGCGCCCAACCCCGGGGACCCGGCCG
>NW_007727078.1:0-17358 GCF_000696425.1 Galeopterus variegatus | reverse complement strand
GCCCACCCCACCCCCGCGCCTCGTGAGGGAAGCCTTCCTGCCCCCGGGACGCCAGAGCTCGTTGGGTGAAGCGCAAGGATGATTGGAACCGCCAAGCCCGTTGTCGTGGTCCTCAGAGGGCACCGACGCTCAGCTCGCCTTCATGGGCAGCAATGAAAACGACAGTAGCATTGATTGACCCTTACTCTGCAGTCGAGCAGCTCTGCTTTCAGCCTGACACACCGCCCCCCACCCTGCCCCCTCCCCAGGCAGCAAGTTCTGCTTTCTCCCCATTTTACAAATGAGACCATCGAGGCTTCCAGACTTTCCCAAGATTATATTCCAAGTGAGGGGGATTCAAACTCAGGCCGTCCAGCCTCCACAGCGCAGGCTTCCTACCCCAGCATCGTCACACGTGGTGACAAAAGCGCGAGGCTCGTGGCTTGCCCGCGCGCCCTGCACCAGGCATCGTGCTAGGGTGTACGTGCCTTCACTCCTTTCGAGCTCACAGTGATATCCCCACCTTACAGATGGGCCAACTGAGGCACTGCTCCTCCTCACAAAGTGAAGAAAGCAAGGCCAGCCCCAGGCAACAGTCAGTGGTGGCCCAGCGACTTGTTTCAGTCCATCCCCAAAAGTATTCCTGTAGTAATACGTCTGTGTGTCCACTAACTGGGGTGGGCCCTGTGGAGAGGACGAGAAGGAAGCGCCGGCTGAGGAAGCTTGTGGCTCAGAGGACGAGAAGGAAGCGCCAGCTGAGGAAGCTTGTGGTTCAGACTCCGGGGCTCCAGTGTGTTACCAGAGGTCAGTAGAAGGCAGCTGTGCAGAGCCCACATGTCAGGGACAAGAAGAGGTAAGGAGGAGAGAAGCTTTAGTGACGAGACCGTGGGTGCAGTCACTGGGTCTCACGTTGCCGGTTTCTCACTCAACTCCTTGCACAAAGATCTATAGGACAGTGCCCTCAAGAGAACTAACTGAGATGACACACAAGGGTCACACTCTGATTCCAGCTCTCGTTTCCCTTCTGTGATAGGACTAAAGAAGTTGTATATTCTAAGGAGGTGAGGGATACAACTTCTCTGTCACACCTCGTTGTATTTCAGGAAGACTGCCAGCTTTCCAGAGGGACACCTGAAGAGCTGAGTAGTCATTGACTGCCCTTCTCCATGGAAAGGGGAAAAAGAAAAATAAATCAGGAGTCAAAAACTGAAAAGGCAGCCTGCCTGTCTGTACAGCATTGAGATGTCGATCTATTTACTTATTAATTTTGAGTAAACTGCCACTACTCCCTTCAAATGTGAGCAGCCCAGGGGCAAATACTGTTTGAGTTTCTGTTCTATTCACAGACTAGCACATTTTGCATTTATGTGAAGTTTAAATAGCAACATCCTGTTCTTATTTCATTGGAAAAATTCTTTCATATTAGTTCCAACTATATCTTGGACCCTGCCCGATCCCGCCCTAGGACAAAGTAAATTAAATGTAGATTGAGAAATAGCAATTTGCATGATTATTGTGGTTTTTTTCATACTTCATCTTTAAAAAGACTGTGTTCTTAGAAGGAAGTGAAGGGTAAATTCCTAAGACTTCTTCCTGGAAAAGAAATATATGATCGTTTAGACCTGGGAGAGGTTTTGAGATCATTTGTGCAATCTCCCTGTCCCTGTGTTTTACATACGAGCAATGTAAAACTGGTGCTCAGGAAAGGGCGGTCATCTGAACTTAGTCACTAGATAGGGGCAGAGCTGAGACTCAAACCCCAAGTGCTGAATCACTCAGCTGAATCACTCGGCCTCTAGGTCAGCTATTCCAAGACCCTGTGGTAACTGCAAACTGGACTGTTTTATCTTTTAGGTTTAATTGATTCTTAAACAGTATTTTGGAACAGATTTTACTGTTCCAAACATGTGAATTTGGAGGCCTCAGCTCCTTCGGACTCAAGATGGGTTGACCCTTTAATGTCACAAATCATCAGTTTAGTCATAATTTTTCATGGTAGGGGCCGGCCCGGTGGCGCACTGCTACAGTGTGCCGCTTGGGAGCACAGCGGCGCTCCCGCCGAGGGTTCGGATCCCACATACAGACCGGCTGCTCACTGGCTGAGCGAGGTGCGGGCGTGACACTGAGGGTTGCGATCCGTTGCCGGTCACGAAAAAAGACAAAAAATAATAATAATAATAATAATTTTTCATGGTAACTCAGTGAAAAGTGAAATAAACATCCTTTATTTTTCCAGGGTCTTTCATTTTAAAGGCAATGTCTTGAATTCAGTTCTTTTTCATCTCATTACCCTCTTGCTATTATGAGAGGACATTCCTTCTGAAAATATATGAGCAACTAGAAGCTTAATTTTTGGAGCCTGTGATTCTGGCACGTGGGACCTGGGAAAAGACTCCTTCAGGGGAAGAGGCGAAGGGCTGAGGATTGTCGGTTCACGTGGACTCGCTCTCCATAACTTCCTCAGTAGCATTTCCTCCAAGACTCGTCTGTAAAACACTGCGGAGTGCACTGTACCAATTGATAATCCTTAATACTACTCACAACTTTTATGTGAGGGTTGCTCCCCCCACTCCCGCCAATTTCTTCCTTCCAGAAACTGTCTGGTCTTGAATAAGATAATGAGATGGTAGTTACTAGTTCATCTTTTTATTGTCTACAAGAGATGGACATCAGTCAACTCATCCAAATAAACAGGGGAAACATACACAAAGAATGCCGGTGTTGGTGAAATGTTTATGCCACAGGTTCTCCGGTGCATTTTAGTGGACGCTCGTCACATTGTAATGACCCTGGATGGTCATTACAAAGGAATGCGACTACATTGCCCCCTAGTGGCTGTAATGCACAAATGCCAAAAGAGACCCAACTGTTGAACCCTCCTGTACAAAAACAAGTGCAGCTTTCCAATGGGTAAAGAAGCACTTAGTGAAAGTCCTCAGGGATCCAAACACTCTTCCCAGGCACACATCCTACCAAGACAAGCAAGACGTAATCGCTGTCTTCAAGAAACTCACCATCTACTGAAGGAGACAGACTCCCCTCTCCCCTCATCATTTCAATACAATACAGGATTGGGACAAGTAAAAATGATACATGCTTGCCTTAGACATTTTGTTTTAATTTAAAATACATACACCACTAATTTTTCGATATGGGGCTAAGGGCTTCTCTTGTGGTATGGGTCTGCTGGTGGCAGTTCCATAAACAACTTTCATTAGGCATCTGCAACAATTTCCAGCCTGGCATTTTATAAAGAGGAGGTAGAAATTAAGGGGCATTGAAGAAAATCTGAGAAGAGATTTCTTCAAGATTGCTACATACCCTTTCCCCGCCTCGTAGTCTGTTGTCCCATGTACAGCTAATTCAACGGTACAATTTTTTAGCAGCTTATCTGTTTCCGAAGCATCTGTTTTCACAGAAAATACAACTCTTTCTTCACTCATGTGCTGTTCCCTTAAGTCACATCTAATTAAATTACCTAATTACACTAACAAGTACAACTGGCATAAATAGGTTTGAGAACAAACACAGTGGATCGCAGCAAGCATCCGGTTTAGGTGCAGGTGTGTGGGTATTCCAGCACTTCCTACTGTTGAAGAACATTCAGTTTGCAGTGGGCATCAGTCACTATTTTTTCTAGAAGAAATAGAGAGTGTGGTTTAAACTGGCCAGTGAATTATAAGAAAGGATATTGTAGGAGCACAATTCAGGGATATTTAGTTCAACTTTGGGAGGAAGGAGAGTGGAGACTGATGTCACATTTTCTTGGAGGAAGACAATACATGAACAGAGACTTTAAACACTGGTAGGGTTTTGCCAGCCCTCCCATCCCCAAAGTGGGAGGTGTGTAAATTTGAAAATTTAAAGGCAGAAAGATGCATGAAATAACATGGTATATGCAGAAAATTATAAGTGTCTATACTGCTGATTTTAGGAAATATAACAGAAGAGTGGGCGAGATTGTGATAGAGGACATGCCACGCACAATCAGGTGGCAACATGATTCTGCACATTCTCGCCTTCATGTCCATCAGAGTGTGCTAGCCATGGAAGAAGAACAAATTCTTCCATTTGTTCATTAGTAATTATGGAACATTTCTCAGGTCCAGTGATGAGAAGCCACTGTCCTGAGGTATCCGTGGCCTAGTGAGGAAGATGGTTATATACACAAACAATTCCAAGGAAATGTGATAAGTGCTGGAATAAAGGGATATTCAAACTAATAGGGAAAGCATAAAAATACAGGGGCAATGAATGAGTGCTGGACAATGAAGACATTCCTGTGGGTGGTGATATTCAACCTGAATTTTCAGGAATCAGAGGAAGCTAGACAGAAGGATGATCTGTCACCCTACTTACTGATGGCCAAGGCTGCCTGGGCTGATGTCTCCCTGCTGCAGGAAGTATTCATTTCCTATCCTGCCATTCCCTGTGCCTGCTTCCTGAAGTGCCCCAACCTGTCACTAAAGACCTGGGTACAGTATATGCAGAGAAAAACTACTGACAGCCAGACATTGCACTGGCAACATTGACCCTGTTACCAAAAGGCTACTCAGAGAGCTCAGGCAGCCAGAGGAAAAGTCCACGTTCCCAGGCAAAACTAATGCTCTTCTGCCATTTCTTGGGTGGAATCTAGTCCAAAGTTATTATTTTGTCTTTGTATTAGTTTAAAAAGAAGAATAGGGGCCGGCTGGTTAGCTCAGTTTGTTAGAGCGTGGTGCTGATAACACCAAGGTCCAGGGTTTGGTCCCTGCACCGGCCAGCTGCCAAAAAATAAATAAATAAAATAAATAAAAAGAAGTATGTTTATTAGTATACTCATACATTACAGAAGGCAGAAGATAGAAACAGGGTATTTATGGAAATTCACTACAAAATTCAACAAACCTCAGTGAAAACTGCAGTTACATATCTTTATCAGACAAATTCGTTACTTTAGTTAATTAATTAGCTGAATTTTTCAGCCTTCAACAGGTTCTTTTCAAAGATGTTTAGCAAGGTGGAAGAAAATTTAATTTAATGTCACTTAGAGATTTAAATTATTAGAAAATTATTTAGCTAAATTAAATTATTAGAAAAATATCCAACTAAACTTAGTAGACTTTAAGAATTATATTTTAAAGAAAGGAACGAAGGAAGAAGAGGAGGAAGAAAGAAAGAAAAAAGAAAAAAGTGAAAATTGTGATATTTGGCCTAAAATTGAACAAATATATCACAAAACATGACACTCAGAGAAATTAGAGTTATAATTAGAGAAATTTGTCTTTAGTTATGGGAGGATAGAAATACTTCATTTAAGGGGCTGGCCAGTGAGCTGGCTCAGTTGGTTAGAGCACAGTGTTAAAGCACCAAGGTAAAGGGTTCGGATCCCTGTACCGGCTGGCCACACACACACGCACACATGCACACACACACACACACGCACACACACTATATATATGTATGTATATGAATATTTCATTTAAAAATAACTTATATAGGGTTATATAGTAAGTGCTTTATTTTCCAGCATAACTAATAATTGTGCTAAAATATGATAAATCTAATATCATTATTAGGGAATGTCATAGATATTGTAAGTGGATGGTTAAATTGCAAAGAATTAGAATACAATACATTGAGCATAATTTAGTTTGTCAATGGGTTCCAAACTTCCTGGAAGTATTCTATAAATTTGGGCAGTCACATCATGAAAAGATAAGCAGGAACAAAAACCAGTATGATCTCTTTTGATTTTTCTCTCTTTCAGGTAAAAATATAAAAGCCCTTAATGGGCTCTTCAGCTTCGACTAATCATTAAAATCACCTGGGAAGCTTTAAAAAAAAAAAAAAATCTGTGGCCTGGGCCTCCCTCCCCACTCCCAACCTACAGATCTCTGGGAGGGGCCTTCAGCAGAAGGTGATCGACTGTGCCCCCAGCTGGGAACCACTGATCTAGCCCACACATTCTCTAACTTCAGTGCGCACAGAAATCTTCTGGAGTGTTTGTAAAAACACACATTCCTGAATCCCACCCTCAGAATTCCTCTGCGAGATTACTTAGCTCTAATTCTAGTGGAGGGCTTTTCATTAGCCCTGGGTGTTTTTATTCCAAATGCTTTGTTTAGTCTGAGTTCTTTCTTTTCTCTAAGGGCTTTAAGGTTAGGATACCAAAACCATAAGAAGACTCTACTTATATTTTCTATTTTCCACTAAGCCCAGAATGGTCTTGCTTGAATGGTGGAGGGTCTGGGATGAAGGAATATTTGATGTAAAATCAGTTAATACTTTAAAAATATTGTCACGTCATACCATTTTTTTCTAACATTATTTATTGAATAATTAAACCATTCTTCTATTGGATGATGGTGCTTCCTCTATGATGCAAATGTTAGCTGGCAGGGACTGCCCCTAGAATTGTTGAGAAATAAATCCTTGCTACTACCAACCTTGGAGCCCATGTGAGAAGCAGCTCAATTTTATAATCTGGAACAATTCTGCTCATTTGTCTTTACAGACTCATTACTGAATTATTTTATTAAGTCCCTTGACCCGCCCCCTGAAATTGTATAAGGCTTCTGTTTGAAGTTGTTAATAAATAAAGTATATATTAATTTGGGAAGAATTGATATAAAGATCAAGTTTCCTCTCTGCCATATGGTATCTCTGTTTATCTATTCAAGTTTCTTAGATCTAATACATACATTAAACAAATTCTATGGAAGTATAAATGGACGTTCCCACCCTACTCCCCTTCTATCATTCTTATTTTGGAAGAATGCTATGAGTTTGGAGATATTTACCATATATTTGGTTACTTTGTTAAATTTTATTAGTTATTTATTTAAAGTAATAAAGCTATATTTCTTTTTTTTTTCCCTCATGAACATAATTGAGACCACACTTTGAGGACCAGTTACCTGGAGAATGGAATCAGAGGCAGGTTGAGGGAGTGGGGAGTGGGTGAATCTCAGTTGCTTCCAAGAGTGGGCAGCCTGGACAGGGCTCTTGCTGCACATGGCCTTTCACCAGCTCTCTGAGTGATGATACAAGGGTGGGCCAGCTCCCTTAGAGATGAGTTGACACTTCTCAGGAATTGTCAATACTGTATATAAAACCACAGATGCTAGCGGTCACATGTCCTCCCACGTGGAGAAGTCTTAGAGAATGATGAAAAGTTGGCATGGAGGGCCGGCCCGTGGCTCACTCGGGAGAGTGCAGTGCTGATAACACCAAGGCCCCGGGTTCGGATCCCATATAGGGATGGCCGGTTCGCTCACTGGCTGAGCGTGGTGCTGACAACACCAAGTCAAGGGTTAAGATCCCCTTACCGGTCATCTTTAAAAAAAAAAAAAAAAAAAAAAAGTTGGCATGGAGATCTAGTGGCATCAAATTCCTAGTCTCTGCCTCAAGATTCCCAGAAATCTCCTGCTTTCTAAGGCTCTTCTTGTGATCCCATGGGTTACCTGAATAGACATCCGATAAATACAACCCCTTATTTTGACTAAGGTAATTTGAGTTGGGTGGCCTCCCTTGGGACAGATATTTATACTGACTGTCTTTTTGGACCACTGTGAAAACTGCATGAAGGGGTATGTGTGACGTTCCCAGCATGGTGCTGGAGCAATGCTCGATAAATCTACCAGGCTGGCTGGTTAGCTCACTCGGGAGAGCATGGTGCTGTTAACACCAAGGTCACAGGTTCAGATCCCTGTCCAGGCCAGCCGCCAAAAAACAGAAACAACAACAACAACAAGAAAAAAAAAAAAACACAAAGAAAAAAATTTACTGAACTGAATCAAGAGTGATAATCTAGAATTGCCTTTACATTTATGACAATTCGGGGTTCCAAGGTAACATTATTATGATCTGTAGTCTTATTTCATATTTTGAAGGTATAAAATAGAAATGAATTGAATCCCCCCAAATTTGAAGATGCTTCATAATATGGAAATTTGGTGAAATTTTCAGGTTATCACACAAGCAGCTTTTAGTTAGTTTCAGAGTTGCCAATTATTGTAGCCTATATTATTTATTATAGTTTATTTTAAATAATGGCTTATTATAGAACATAGTATTAAATCTATGCTTCCTTTGAGATGTGGTTTTAATGATATTCTGCATGCGAATATTTGTTTCTTCCAACTATGCTTCAAGTCTGCTCATTCTATTTTATTGTATTATTTTATTACAAATGACATCCACTTCTTCTGCTCATGCTCCATCTGACATTACCATAGTTTATATCCAATTATTTAATTAGGTTTTCAACTAGACTCCTAGTGATGACTTCTGTAGAGGTGTTCTATTTGGCAAAAATAATAAGAATATGTCAGAGATTATTTACTTTGTAACTTTAAAAAGTAACATATTTCCTTTATCTGTCAGGGACATTGGTCACAGAGCTCTCAGTTCAGCAAATATTCAAAATTTGTTTCCTTAGCACAACAGAGTCCATGTTAATTGCTAATGAAATTCCGATGTCAAGTCATCAAGACCAGGAAAAAAAGAATTGTCTGGTAAGCAGGAAAATCATATCCATTTAATCTATAGCCATAATCTCTAAAGTTAATGAAGGACTTACCTTAGATAAACTCTACTCTGAGTATTTTCAATAAAAAAAGAAAACACCTGAAATTTGGTACATATGCAATTTTAAAGCAAAAGTCAATATTTTTATACAAGGTGTAAAAGTAATAACAAATGCCTCAATTCAGAAATCACCCTTTTTTCTTAATTTGAATGCTTGGGTTTGAGGAAAAAAGGGTTAATTAAGTAGGATGAAGTAGCCGGGGAGCTGCAACAAGTCTGAAAGACCTTTTGTGCATTTTGAAGGGTGTTCTAAGTTGGTAGCTCTTTATTCCTATTCTGTGGCTTTCCTTTCTTTCTTTCTTTTTAATCCAAAGCGTGTCACCAAACCATAGTAAGATACCACTTGATACATATGAAGATGGCTCTACTCAAAAGGACAAAGTATAACAAGTGTTGGAAAAGATACGGGGAGATTGGAACCCTCCTTCATTGCTGGTGGGATTGTAAAATGGTGCAGCCACTTTGAAAAACTCTGGCAGTTCCTCAAACGGTTGGCATATGATCCAGTTTCTCTCCGAGATACACACCCAAGAGAAATGAAAACAAATGTCCACACAAAAACTGAATGTTTATAGGGGCATTACTCATAATAGCCAAAAAGTGGAAACAATCTAAATGTCCATTGACCAATAAACGGAAAAACAAAATGTGGTATATCCATATAATGGACTATTATTTGGCCATAAAAAGAATCAAGTATTGATACCTGCTACAATGTGGATGAATGTCGAAAATATAATGCTAAATGAAAGAAGCCAGTAACAAAAGGTGACATATTGTATAATTCCATTTATATAAAATGTCCAGAATAGACAAATCTATAGAGACAGAAGGTGGATTACTGGCTGCAAAGGGCTGGGAAAAGGAGGAAAACGGGAGTGGCTGCTAAAAGGTATGAACTAATTTCTTTGTGGAGCAATGATAATGTCCTAAAATTAGATGTTGGTGACGGTTGCACAACTCTGACTATCCTAATGACATTGAATTGTACACTTTATTGTATATAAATTATATCTCAACAAAGCCGTTATTTAAAAAAATGTGTACCACCATACACATGACCATTTGTACTTATATGACCCAGCGATCCTATTCTTTGGGTTTTTCACAGGAGAAATTAAAACTTATGCTCACATCAAAGCTTGTGCAGGAGTGTGTACAGCAGCTATATTCATAATCACCCCAAAGTGGAATAGTCCAGACGCCCTTCAATGGTGAATGGGTAAATAAATGAAGGCACATATGTACAATGGGATAGTACTCAGCAATAAAAAGGAATGAACTATTGATTCACACAACAACATGCAAGAATCTCAGAAGCATTTTGTGAACTGAAAAAAGCCAGACCCAAAAGCTACATCTTGTGTGATTTCACTTATGTGGCATTTTGGAAAAGGTGAATCTACAGAGATAGAATGGAGGTCAGTGGTTGCCAGGAGCTGAGAGTGGCAGAAGAGCCTGATTTCAAGGGGGTGGCATGAGGGAACTGGGAGGTAAAGGAAGCATTTGGGCGCAGAAGAGCCTGATTTCAAGGGGGTGGCATGAGGGAACTGGGAGGTAAAGGAAGCATTTGGGCTGTTCTGTATCATGACAGTGGAGGGGGATTCCTAACTATGCATTTGGCAAACTTATAAAACTGGATGTTACAAAGAGTAAATTTTACTGAATGTGAACTTTAAAAAAAGATAGTTTGTGGGGGTGGGGATCCAAATGTTTTAAAAAATGAACATAAATATATTGTAAATGAATAACATGACCATCCTGAAGAGATGCGTAAAGAAAAGACCTAACATGTGACTTTAGAAAAGAGTATTTTGGATTGGCTACTCTAAGGCTAAAGACAAAAAGAACTGTACATGAATACTGTACTCCCAGTTAGTAAATTCATTTCTTACAGGGATATAGGTCGGCAATTTCAAAATTATTTATAAGTATATTTGCTTTAAACAAATAAGTAAATATGCTGCTGGTAATGAGAGTCAGCTTTCTCACTTGTCAGTGAAAGAAATTACAGACTAGGAGGGGGTAGAGCTAGAATGAACCTGGGGGCGTTGGACTGGGAACAGAGGCATCAGTATGACCCCATAGGTTTTTAAATATACATACATAGAGGTAGATGTAGAAATAGATATAGATGTGTGTACATGAACGCGTTAGGACATACGTTTGTATTTCCTAGCTCTGTCCACTGAGTAGGAGGTCTAAAAGGCATGACATTACAGTAGCAATGAGCACACCTAGTGCCTAGATCTTGGTTTCAACATATCATTTTCCAATAAAAGGAAACAGAGTTCCTTGGAGAAGTGGTTGATTCCAGGGCTTGGGAGGGAAGAACACAAAATAGGGCTGGGGCATCTTGTGGAGCCAGAAAGTAAGGAATTATTAAAAAAAAAAAAAAAAAAAAAAAAAAAGAATGGGTGCATGTCAAAAAAAGCACAGGAGCCAGCCTGAAAGAACTCCTAGTGGCCAAAGCTGGACCAATGTGAATCACAAGATCTGCACTGATAGTGTTAGATTATAATTTACAGAATAAAATAAATATCTGAGTCCGTAGCAATATAAATAAATGATTGAATAAGTAAATAAATGGGGGAGAGGAATAAATCTTTCTTTCAGAAAGATTCCAATTAATAAATGTCGGAGGATTGAGGGAAATAGTAAGTCACCATTAGAACATCACCGTGATTGTTGCAGACACGATCCACCAATGAATGCTTAAATTTGTGGACAAAAGTTCAAGGAGAAACAGGATATTTGTATAGTTTTAAAGTTTTTATCCCAAGATATTTATTAATTACAAAGGAGAAAAAATATTAACTTTACAGCAGGCAAAACCAGCATACACCACCTTACCCATATGATCTAGGCTAACATATCAAGTAATAAAACATCAACATCAGTTACCTCCTGTTGACATTGTGAGAAGGGCACATGATGTCTGCGGAATTCTTGTCAAAAATGCACAACTTCAATCTAATGAGGAGAAAACACCAGACAAACCCAGCTGAGAACATTCTACAAAATGACCGATCAGTACTCTTCAAAAGAGTCAAAGTCACGAAAGACAAGGACAAACCAAGGAACTGTCACAGATCGAAGGAGACTGAGGAGATGTGGCAAGACAGACGTCAAGGGGGTCCCCATGGTTTCCCCTTCTGATACTCACGCCTTTGTGTAATTTCCTCCCCTTGCGTGGGTGGGACCTGTGACTTGTTTCTAGCCACCGGGATGCAATAAAGGCAGCGGGAGGTGTGTGATTTGATCACATGCCTGTAATTACAGAAGAGCATAGCATCTGTCTTGCAATAGAGTCTCTCTCCCCTTTTCTGGCTTTGAACTCTAATAACCTGAGTGAACTTGGAAGAGGATCCATTCCCAACCGAACCTCCAGAAAAGAACCCAGTCCCAGCAGATCTAGCTAAGCCATGACTTGTATGAGATTCCTGTGAGATACAAAGATCCTTCAAAAATAGAAAAAATCACATTAAAAGAAAATACAATCTTTCCATGAACTTTTTGAAGTACCCTTGTATGTGTTGTTTTAACCTGCTAAATTTGTGGGAATTTGTTACACAGCATAGAAAACTAATACAAGAGCTATGAAAACTAAATGAAATGTGGGATCCTCAGCTGGATCCTGGAACACAAAAAAAAGACATTAGTAGAAAAATGAATGAAATCCTAGTAAAGCTAGTAGTTTTGTACCAATTAAAATTTCTTAGCTTTGATCATTGTACTATGGTTACATAAGATAGTAATATCATGGGAAGGTGGGTGAAGAGCATACAGGAACTATCCATACTACTTTTGCAACTTTTCTGTAAGTCTAAATTTATTCCAAAATCAAAAATTAAAAAGTGTATCATTAGCAGTATTCTTTGTTATCATAGTCTTGGTAAGGCTCATATTTTATTTTGTTGTTTGGAGTCCAAAAGGAAGACGTAGAAAGAAACAAAAGAAGAGGAAAAAGGAATGATTAAAAAGCATGTGTCCCATTTTTTAATGAGTAAGAGCTATCGTGAGTTGAAATTAACCGTGCAATAAGTGGTGAAAATGCACAAGAACAGCCCTAGCGTTGTTCACACTCACCCTAAGTGCAGAAGAAAGGAGGACATGGGAGCTTTAGGTCTGCACACCCAGAATGAGATTTCTTTCACCAGGACAGGACAGATTGCCCTGGAGAGGATCAGGCAACTGTCCCAAATTGGAAGGAGGCAGAAATTTAAAGATGAGATAGAGAGGAAGTTAGCACTGGCAGCAGAAGTTGCAAGGCAGACCAAGAAAAGCCACTAAGCAGACGCCATGACGCAATGGAATTCATGAGCAAGAGAGCCTCTAGGTAAAGCGGAAAAGCAAAGACACTGCAGACATGGAGACCTAGAAAAATTGTGTCACGAGAACGTTGGATCGCCTGGGGCGCGGGGCAAAGGACACCTGATGCTGGACTAATGGAACTGCTGGTATCCAAAGCCCAGCCAGTGTGCGCCTCCAAAGGACCTATGTGGACTTTTCCGTCACCCAGCAGGCTCCTCAGATCAGAAGCTCCCACATGTCAGCAGGATGTCCTTTTACATCAGCCCTGCCAGACGTCTATCTGCTCCTTCCAAATGTGGGCTCCACATACCTTGGGAAGCTGTCTGCTCAGAGTATCATTGCTGTTGTTTCTGCAACACTCCACCAGGAGACTTCACCTGGCTCAGGCCTTCCTCAGGCTCCAGGCTGGGGCAGCTTCTGAAATATGTCTTTGACTGTGGAACACATCAAATTCCACTTGAAGATATGTGAAGGAGTTTGTGCAACAGTTTGCCTCTCTAAGGGCTGTTTCTTGCTGAAGGACTGAGAGACCCATGGCAGGGATCAGAATACGCTACTCCCAAATATTCCACTTTGGCATATTTATTTTGTGGTTAAGGCAACTGAGAAACAGCAGATGCAGGAGGAACTCTTTGCCCTCCCCCTTTCTGACTAAAAGTAGAGCATAAATTTCTCTTTGTAAGGGTACCAATTTCCAGTTGTGTAGGTGTCCCCCTCTCTTCTCTCGTACCAGGAGGAGGAGAATCCTTATCACAGGAGATGAAGAGCCAGCATCGAGATGTGTCTGCACAAACGAGCCTACTAAAATAACCCTTTTCTTCCAGTAGTTTCCCCCATAAACTTACCTTCCCATAATTTACTACTCCTAGAAGCCCAAACCCGTTTTCCTTTGTCTTGTCACTTCTTCACAATTTATGGCTCTTTGTTAAAATGATATACAAGCTCTCAGGCCTAACTGCTTTTAGGGGTTTTCACTTCTTTTCTGTGAGACCCCCTCTCCATGTATATGTAAAATAAACCTCTCTTGTTAGTCTGTCTTTTGTCAGTTTAAATCACAGGCCCCAGCCACTAAACCTAACAGGATAGAGAAAAAGTATTTTTTTTTTAGCTCTCCTATACCTGGTACCTCCCTGCCCACATCTCTCAGCACCATCAAAACTTCAGAACCAGTTTAAATCACAGGCCCCAGCCACTAAACCTAACAGGATAGAGAAAAAGTATTTTTTTTTATCTCCCCTATACCTGGTACCTCCCTGCCCACATCTCTCAGCACCATCAAAACTTCAGAATTTTCTTCCCCAGTGCTAAGGAAGTTTTCACTGGTTATTGTTGCCTTTGGCTTTCTGCCATGCCCAGTGCAAACATGGGAATGAACGGGGGTAAACTGATGCCTATGCCTTCAAATAGGAGATCACAATTTACACACATCATTAAATATTTGTACTTGCTATGTAAATTCCACATAGTCAGTTGATTCAAACAGAATGTTGTCCTTGATTTTTGCCAAATTCTTTAACTCGTAGCCAGTCTATGGATATAATTCAAGCATGATTTGACAAATAGGATGCATCCTAAACCACTGACTCTTTTTTCAATAAATTTATTATTAAATCTGATGTGTGATCTACTGTTAAACTATTTCTCACTCTCATGTAAACTGTATTCATTAAAGTGAACCTTATTTCAGTTTCAGCACTGCTATGCTGAAACTTTGCTTGTTCATCAATAACGTGAGCAACTTCTTTGCTGAATAATAGCTTTTGAATAAAAGAATATTCAATTTTGTATGCTATTCACAATGTAACAGTTACAAACATGACCCATTTTTAAGTTTAATCTTCATTATTCTGCACAGCCTATCCTGATACATCAAAAACTCTAGCAGTGTGTCAGTTAGCTGACTTAGTTTGCCAAACACAGGAAGAATTCAAAGGTGGTACTTTATAGGTGTTGAATTCAGCTGTCCTTAGTCCTTGGGCAGAAGTGATAGCTGTCAGGAACTATCTAATCCTGTCTGAGGCTTCGTACTCCTTCCTGGGATTGATGTTAAAGGTCAGGAAAGGCACATACTTGTATATGTGGTAGACAGCCTCTGTGATGGCCCGCACTGTTCCCACCTCCCACTGTGTCATCCTCTCTCCTAGAGAGTGTGCTGGACTGAGTGGTTTCTGAGGACTATATAGAAAAAGTGATGGGACATCACTTCCAAGATTAGGTTACAAAATGACTGACTTGTATCTTCCTCACTCTCTCCAGCTCTCTCTCTGGCCCCCTCTGAGGACAGCCAGCTACTGTGCTGTGAACTGTCCTAGCAAGAGGTCCAGCTGGGATGAAACCAATGTCTCCATCAATAGCCACTGATGACTTGAGGCATGTCAACAGCCATGTAGGTGAGCTTGGAGGTGGAACCTCCCTCAGTCCTACCTCCAGATGACCCCACAGTCCTGACTGGCACCTTGACTACAGCCTTGTGAGAGGCCTTGAGGCAGACGCACCCAGCTAAGCCAGGCCAAGATTATAAAATGTTTGTTGTTTTAAACCACTACATCTCTTCTTCTTTTAAAAAAAATCATTACACAACGTAAACTTTTTCGTGGCCCTTGATCAATTTCTCACTAACCTCCCTCCCCCTCCCACCTTCCCACCTCTGGTAAACCACTAAATTTCTAATGCTGCAATAGATAACTAATATGACATACATTAATGCAAATAAAATAGAATGTTATTCCCTCCATTGCACAGATGATGGGAACAGCTCTGAATGTTCAGCTAACAATCCCAGGTTTGCCTAACCCTCATCTAAAGGGGTTCAGCTGGGATTCCGGCCCAGGTGAGTGCTCTCAACTTCACTCCATCTGCCACCCGAGTGGCCTGAAACAATTCTAATCAGGAGTCCTGATAGGCCCCTTCTACTCCCCTCAGGACATTCTGGTAGGTTAGACCCCTTCTACTCTACTCAGGATAGTGTAGAAATAATTAGCAATGCATCAGATCATGTACCTGAACCCACTGAATTGTTCAACAAAGTACTCCTCTTTGCCTCTTAAGAAAGCTGTTAGCTCAGTTCTTTATACACCCGATTTCCTTGCAATTTTATTTGCATTGTTCTTTCAGAAGGACAGCCATTTTTTTCAAAGGTGGACATTAGAACATTAAATTATTTTTTCTTCCTGGGAGAAATTCACCACAGTCACATATTCTGAGTTATGAACTAAAGATATTTCCATATTTTTAATTAGTTGAAAGGAATGGTATTATTTCAAACTTGCAACAGACAGTTGGCTCACCCCATATTTGGTGTAAGTAAACCTTCTAGAATAAACAGAAGAATGAGAGGACTTGCAGGAGGTGCGAGACCAACAATATTTATTTTATCCTCAAGTGTTACTGTATTATGAGTGCAAAAATGTTCTCAGCAAAATGAGAGTCTGGTACTGCTAAGTGCATTATTAAATGTTTTCCATCCATACTCACTACCCACTTCTCTGTTCACATTGGTATGTGACATTTTTGTCCCTATTAAAACGAGCCTGCCAAGTTGGGAATGTTTTTTGAGCAGAGCTGAAAATAAAATGCTAATACATTGAACATGTGTGTACACGCGTCCCACAAAAAAAGTGCTTGTGTGTAATAGCAGTTGTGAAATTACTACATGTCAACCTTAGAAAGCTATTCTAATAGGAAGCAATTATTTTAATTCATTTTTCCCACTACAAGCCCAATGATGCTGACTTGGGTAGTAGATTCACGCAAGATAGACACGTTCCGAGAAATGATGGAGGTATGAGGTCTCACAAACTGGTACATAAGTGCTGTTTTCAAATAAGTTTGGAAAAAATTTGTGAGATTCTGTAAACTTTTTCTTGCTTATAAAAATATTCTCAAACTTAGCCTTAGTCATTCATTTTATTCCTTAATCCACTTGGCCATGGACACCTTCATTTTGGAATTCTGCTGAGAAAGCACCAGCTTCACCCATCCATGGTCTTGATGCTTGGGGTCTTTTACAAATACAAATTCCCAATGTGGTGCGACAAGGTGAGATTGAATAGACAATATTAATTGCTGTTTTAGGCCCAGTGGCTAGTTGGCTAAGCCAGTGAAGCTGAAGCCTATGGCGCTTGATACTATTCTAAGTGCTTTATATATATTAACTAATTTAACCTTCATAACAACTATGAAACAGGTTACATTGCTATTCCATTTTACAGAAAAGGAAATGAGGCACAAAGAGGTTAATCAACTATGTAAATAGCAGAGCCAGGCAGGATTCAAACCCAGAGTCTGTCTCCACAGTCCACCCTTGTAACCATGCACGCTACCCCTCCCATGCCTGTGCATGCAATATCTTTTTAAAAATTTATTAAACAGAATAAAATGTTAATTAACTTATAGTTAGTAGTAGAAAAGTCATTCTGCATAAATGAAAAGAGGAGCTTAAATGGTTTTAGAGAATATATCAATTTTTTTGATGATTTAAAATAATTTTTTTTT